>NC_092769.1:67488416-67608416 GCF_047496795.1 Chiloscyllium punctatum
GGACTCTATTCCCTATGAGTCAGAAATATCTGGGAAAGTAGCAAGAAACATTTGTGCCACACAAATGCCGGGCATTGACCATCTCCAATAAGAGACAATCTAACCATCACCTCTTGACAATCAGTGATGTTACTGTCACCGAATTCCCCCACTGTCAACATCCTGTGGGCTTATCATTGGCCAGAAGCCCTATGGGATTAGCCAAATAAATGCGAGGTGGATTTCAGAAATGAGAGGGTTAGCTTATGCGGAGAGATTGAGTAAACTGGCACTGCATTTAGAAAAATGTGGGGGGGGGGGGTGTGGTACTTATAGAAACATATAATATTATGAAGAGGACAGATGAAAGAGAAGGCATAGCCTCAAAATCACTGGGAGCAGATCTCGGACTGAGTTCAGGAGGAACTTCTCCACCCAGAGGATTGTGAATCTGTGGAATTCTCTGCCCAGTGAAGCAGTTGAAGCTTCCTCAAGGAATGTTTTTAAGGCAAAGATAGGTTTTTGAACAGTAAAGGACTTAAGGGTTACGGTGAGAGGGCAGGTATGGGTCCATGATTAGATCAGCCATGATCTTATTGAATGGCGGGGCAGGCTCGATGGGCCAAATGGCCTATTCCTGCTTCTCGTTCTTATACGGTTGGCTACAAGAGCAGGCCGGAGTCTGGGATTATCTGGTTAGTATGGAGGAGTTGGACCGAAGGGTCTTTTTCCAATGCTGTACATCTCTATGGCTGAAGGAGGTGGTGTTGGGGTCTGAGGGGGCGGGGCTAGAGTACGTGGGTGGGGCCTTAGTGTGAGGGGGCGGAGCTGGAGCACGTGGGCGGGACTTTGCTTTGAGGGGCGGAGCTGGAATGTTGGTGGGGTGGGGCCAGAAGGAGTGGAGCTGGAGTAAGTGAAGTGGGGCTCTGGTCTAAGGAGGCGGAGTTGGGGGCGGGGATGGAGTGAGGGGGCGGGGCTAGAGTATGTGGGTGGGGCTTTGGTCTAAGGAGGCGGAGTTGGGGGTGGGAGTGAGGGGGCGGAGCTAGAGTAGGTGGGTGGGGCTCTGGTCTAAGGAGGCGGAGCTGGGGGCGGGGATGGAATGAGGGGGCGGGGCTAGAGTATGTGGGTGGGGCTTTGATCTAAGGAGGCGGAGATGGAGTGAGGGGGCGGAGCTAGAATATGTGAGTGTGGCTCTGGTCGAAGGAGGTGGGGGCGGGGATGGAGTGAGGGGGCGGAGCTAGAGTACGTGGTGGGGCTTTGGTCTAAGGAGGCGGAGTTGGGGGCAGGGATGGAGTGAGGGGGCGGAGCTAGAGTACGTGGTGGGGCTTTGGTCTAAGGAGGCGGAGTTGGGGAGTTGGGGGCAGGGATGGAGTGAGGGGGCGGAGCGAAGAGTGTCAGCGGGAGCGGGGAGTCACCTGTGCGCCTGCGCTGGGAGACGTGGCAGTCACGTGGGCCTGTCAGTGAGGCTCGAGCGCCGGGCCTCTCAGTGAGGGGGAGAATAAACAGTTACCGTTGAGAAGGTCAGAATCAGTCGGACTTCGAGCCCGCCGTGGTAAGTGTTTCGGTGTCTAGTTTTTTTTTCAAAAAAATCTCTCTATAGGTACACAATCTCCAGGGCGGAATAATTAGTTTTAAAGATAACCGGGTTGGAAGACAGCGGACGGAGCCGCATCCGGCGCAACCAAACCTGGGAGTCCTGATAGAAAGGTGCCTGGTCCAATCAGCGGCCAGCTGACGCCTGGATTTGACCAATCGCCAGGAGGAGGCGGGCTGACTGCGCCCCCACTAAGTTAGGTTGAGAGTACATTGCCCCATCGAGTGACCTGGGGGTTCACCCCCTTTATACAGGCCCGAACCTTGTCATTGTACATCCCACAGCGTTCCTCCCTCACCACCTTCGCCCCATAATTATATAAAACAAGTCATTTTTAAAATCGCCACCTATATCCCTCACCCTAAACTCTTCTCCCCCCACCAAATGCAATTCTATTCCTTGACTTGCTGAATCTTTCTGCCCCAGCCCCACTCAGCACCCCTCGCCCTCTTCCTCCCCGCCGTCCGCCCCTCCCCCCCACCCTCTTCCTCCCCACCGTCCGCCCCCCCCTCACCCTCTTCCTCCCCCCCCTCACCCTCTTCCTCCCCGCCGTCCGCCCCTCCCCCGCCCTCTTCCTCCCCGCCGTCCGCCCCCCCCTCGCCCTCTTCCTCCCCGCCGTCCGCCCCCCCCCCTCGCCCTCTTCCTCCCCGCCGTCCGCCCCCCCCCCTCGCCCTCTTCCTCCCCGCCGTCCGCCCCTCCCCCGCCCTCTTCCTCCCCGCCGTCCGCCCCCCCCCCCTCGCCCTCTTCCTCCCCGCCGTCCGCCCCTCCCCCCCACCCTCTTCCTCCCCACCGTCCGCCCCCCCCCTCACCCTCTTCCTCCCCGCCGTCCGCCCCCCCCCGCCCTCTTCCTCCCCGCCGTCCGCCCCCCCCCCTCGCCCTCTTCCTCCCCGCCGTCCGCCCCCCCCCCTCGCCCTCTTCCTCCCCGCCGTCCGCCCCCCCCCGCCCTCTTCCTCCCCGCCGTCCGCCCCCCCCCGCCCTCTTCCTCCCCGCCGTCCGCCCTCGCCCTCTTCCTCCCCGCCGTCCGGCCCTCCCTCGCCCTCTTCCTCCCCGCCGTCCGCGCCCCCCCCTCGCCCTCTTCCTCCCCGCCGTCCGCCCCCCCCCTCGCCCTCTTCCTCCCCGCCGTCCGCCCCCCCCGCCCTCTTCCTCCCCGCCGTCCGCCCCCCCCTCGCCCTCTTCCTCCCCGCCGTCCGCCCCCCCCCCTCGCCCTCTTCCTCCCCGCCGTCCGCCCCCCCCCGCCCTCTTCCTCCCCGCCGTCCGCCCCCCCCCTCGCCCTCTTCCTCCCCGCCGTCCGCCCTCGCCCTCTTCCTCCCCGCCGTCCGGCCCCCCCTCGCCCTCTTCCTCCCCGCCGTCCGCGCCCCCCCCCTCGCCCTCTTCCTCCCCGCCGTCCGCCCCCCCCTCGCCCTCTTCCTCCCCGCCGTCCGCCCCTCCCCCCCTCGCCCTCTTTCTCCCCGCCGTCCGCCCCCCCCTCACCCTCTTCCTCCCCACCGTCCGCCCCCCCCTCACCCTCTTCCTCCCCGCCGTCCGCCCCTCCCCCCCTCGCCCTCTTCCTCCCCGCCGTCCGCGCCCCCCCTCGCCCTCTTCCTCCCCGCCGTCCGCCCCCCCCCTCGCCCTCTTCCTCCCCGCCGTCCGCCCCTCCCCCCCTCGCCCTCTTCCTCCCCGCCGTCCGCGCCCCCCCTCGCCCTCTTCCTCCCCGCCGTCCGCGCCCCCCCTCGCCCTCTTCCTCCCCGCCGTCCGCCCCCCCCCTCGCCCTCTTCCTCCCCGCCGTCCGCCCCTCCCCCCCTCGCCCTCTTCCTCCCCGCCGCCCCTCCCCCCCTCGCCCTCTTCCTCCCCGCCGTCCGCCCCTCCCCCCCTCGCCCTCTTCCTCCCCGCCGTCCGCCCCTCCCCCCCTCGCCCTCTTCCTCCCCGCCGTCCGCCCCCCCCCTCGCCCTCTTCCTCCCCGCCGTCCGCCCCCCCCCTCGCCCTCTTCCTCCCCGCCGTCCGCCCTCGCCCTCTTCCTCCCCGCCGTCCGGCCCCCCCTCGCCCTCTTCCTCCCCGCCGTCCGCGCCCCCCCCCGCCCTCTTCCTCCCCGCCGTCCGCGCCCTCGCCCTCTTCCTCCCTGCCGTCTTCCTCCCTGCCGTCTGCCCCCCCCTCGCCCTCTTCCTCCCCGCCGTCCGCCCCCCCCCCCCTCGCCCTCTTCCTCCCCGCCGTCCGCCCCCCCCCCCTCGCCCTCTTCCTCCCCGCCGTCCGCCCCCCCCCCTCACCCTCTTCCTCCCCGCCGTCCGCCCCCCCCCTCGCCCTCTTCCTCCCCGCCGTCCGGCCCCCCCCCTCACCCTCTTCCTCCCCGCCGTCCGCCCCCCCCCTCGCCCTCTTCCTCCCCGCCGTCCGCCCCCCCCCCTCGCCCTCTTCCTCCCCGCCGTCCAGCCCCCCCCCTCGCCCTCTTCCTCCCCGCCGTCCGCCCCCCCCCCCTCGCCCTCTTCCTCCCCGCCGTCCGGCCCCCCCCCCCTCACCCTCTTCCTCCCCGCCGTCCGGCCCCCCCCCTCGCCCTCTTCCTCCCTGCCGTCCGGCCCCCCCTCGCCCTCTTCCTCCCCGCCGTCCGGCCCCCCCTCGCCCTCTTCCTCCCCGCCGTCCGGCCCCCCCTCGCCCTCTTCCTCCCCGCCGTCCGTTCCCCCCCCCGCCTTCTTCCTCCCTGCCGTCCGGCCCCCCCCCGCCCTCTTCCTCCCTGCCGTCCACCCCCCCCTCGCCCTCTTCCTCCCTGCCGTCCGCTCCCCCCCCTCGCCCTCTTCCTCCCTGCTGTCCGCCCCCCCCACCTCGCCCTCTTCCTCCCCGCCACCCGGCCCCCCTCGCCCTCTTCCTCCCCGCCGCCTGGCCCCCCTCGCCCTCTTCCTCCCCGCCGCCTGGCCCCCCTCGCCCTCTTCCTCCCCGCCGCCCGGCCCCCCTTGCTCTCTTCCTACCCCTCGCCAGGCTCCCTCTTCCTGCCCCCACCCAGCTCGTCTCACCCTCTTTCCCCCCTCCTCCCCCGCAGCGGTCAGGTATTCTGGCCCGCCCTCACCCCGTACGGCTTGTCTTACCCAACTCTTTGCGTCCTCACCCCCCCATCTTTGTGTAGATTTTCCGGTGCAGGTTTGTTTATGCATACTCGAGGCCAATGGTAAACGATCTTCGTTTGATCCACTTGCCCGTAGCGATGTCATAGATTGACCACCTAGATTGTGGGCTTGAGTCGCCAGACTCTGTTGTTCTGCCAAGTTGTTAAACCTGTGCGCCCTCTTGGGTAATCAGGGGGTGAAGTAAAAGAGGCAATTGTATCTGGCGCGACCAAAGTTGAGAACGTGCTGACCAGCAGAGTTGTCCAATCACCAGTCAGCAACTGGTGAATGTCTGTTCCCACCACTAAGTCCTAGCTTGAAGAAAGCCCACTGAGCACTCTTGCCTGACCAATCTTGGCGCATGTTCAGCAACCCTCAAACTGACTATGTGGGCATTGTAGTGTTGCTGTTTCTGGGAGCTTGCTGTATGCAAATTGGCTGCCATGTTTCCTACAGCCCAACAATTCAAAGGTTCTCCATTGGCTATGGATGGCTTCGGCAGGTTGTGAGAGAGAAAAAACTGCAGATGCTGGAATCCAAAATAGACAGGCCAGAGGCTGGAAGAACACAACAAGCATCTCCTGATGCTGTCTGGCTTGCTGTGTTTTTCCAGCCTCCTGCCTGTCTATTTCAGCAGGTTGTGAGGCTGGGGGGTAGTGCCGCTGAAACACGAGCCTGTTCTCTCACTTTGACTCTGCAGTCATTACGTGTCGGCTGCACAGAATGTGCCACTCACGCCAGAGTGAACTTTGCGCTACATAGTTCCCTCAGATCTGCATCATCTACTCCGTTTTCGGAGGCGAGGGTGGGGGGGGAGGGGAAGGCTGATGGAAATGAGTACTTCATGTCTTTCCTGGATAGAAGCGGTGTTGAAGCTGAAGCTTGATGATGATATTGCTGAGAATGCTGGCTTTACTCAGAAAGTCCCTCAGGACAGGAGCTCTCATAATTCAGACTGAGGCTGGACTGTTGGGGAGGGCTATACTCTCCTGACAAGGGATTAAAAACTGAGACTCCTGTCTAACTGTTGAGAAAGTTCGCTGGCATGAGGTGCAAAATGTTCTTTCCTCCTGTGAAGCAGTATCCCTGAGGCAGATGAATTCTCTGCGTGGGAACTTCCTCCACGCAAACCATTGATTGTCAATGTCATTTCTGAGGTTGCAAAGTGCTTTGGGCATCCTGGGGGCATAAAGGGTGCCACGTAAATGTAAGCTTTTTCTCCTTTGTTGGGCTTAAATTGTCATAGGATGAAACTGGCTCCCTTCTGCACATCACATGTGTGCTGAAGTCTTGGAAGTTTGTTTGGACCAAATGATCTGAGGTGTCTTCAAAAGGTTTCATGACTGGTAGATGCAAGACTGGATTTCTGACTCTCATTTGTCAGCGTTGCTGGCAAATTCAGCCAAATTACAATTTACTGGACCCTGGTCATTAACACTGGGATTGGTGCTTGTTAGAGTTGTGTAATGTTATAGAGCACTGGAGTCAATTGGTTCAAGCCTGTAATTTGTGGGATCAGCAGTCAGATTGGCATCTGTACAGATTGAGGGATGCTTGAAAATATTTACATTGGCTGGATTGAAGAATATGAGGTGACTTAGTTGAAACCTACAAGACCCAAAAGAGTCTTGACATGGTGCATGTAGACAGGAGCCTCCCTCTTGAGGGACCTTCTGGAGCTAGGCTGCTTCAAAATTAGGGGTTGCCCATTTGAAGTAGAGATGAGAAGGAATTTTTTTCTGAGTTATGGGAATCTTTTCAACTCTTCCTGAAAAGACTGTGGGCAGCAGAAATCTTGGATATTTTTAAGGTAAAGGTAGATAGATTCTTGATGAGCAAAGGTGGTGAAAGATTGTCCAAGGCAGCCAACATTCTCAGCAATATCATCATGGATCAACCATGATATTACTGAATGGGAGAACAGACTTGGGCTGGGGGTTTACCAACGCTATAAGTCGTACATTTATATTTGCAAAAAGGATTGCCATGTTGGGCCCTTTGCATTGAGCTTTGATATCTGTGATCAGGGGGACCATAGTGTGTGGTTAGCAGCATGTTCCTTCTGGGTAGGTGATTTTGGTCACTAGAGCCTACGTTTCAAAGCTACTACTACGGTCAATAATTTTGGCTTTGATAAGTGTATGTTCATGCAAGAATCCGTAAACCAGAGGAGGGGAAATTGGTGTAAAATTCTTGGGTATGATCCTGTGTCCTGTTCCCATTTTGATCAGCCTTTGCATTGCCTTCTGTCTTGGAAGTACCTCATGCTGTATTTCCAGATTTAACCTTGCTACATTTCTGGTATAGGACGGTCGGAACTGACAGGCTTGAGGGGCTGAATGGCCACGTCCTGCTTCTGTGAGTCCTTTCTTTCATTCAGTCTGATCAGACTTGCACCTTAACTCCATCTTACCCCCCCCTCCACCTTTTGCTCAGTGACCGTTGGCCTGATGAAAACCTTTCACCCGCCAAATTTAAACTTCTTGCCTCGACAGCTTTTGGAAGAGAGGAGGGGAAGGGTTCCATGTCTCCACTGCTGTTAGCGTGGGAAAGCACTTCTGAGCATCACCTCTGAACAACCTGACTCTCATTTTGTTCTGACCGAGACCTTCAAATCTGTAGATAGTGAGGACCGAAGGAAGATTCTGCTGAAGTATGGGCGTTCTTTGAAATTTATTGCTATTCCTTGCTTGCTTCATAACAATATGGCTCCATCGTGCGTTCCTTTTGAGGTGAAGACAGGTGTCAGGCATGGTTGTGTCAAACACCTCCTCACCACCCCCCCAACTTTTTGATTGTCCAAGCTGCAATGCGTTATCTGACTAGAGACAGGCTTCCTGCTGAACTGCAGTTGATGGTGCACTATTTAACCTCTGAGACTTCAACCACATCAGCTGGTGTAGTTTAGATTCAAATACAGCAAACTTTATTTTAACTAGCGCCTTATGAATGGGCAGTCTTGATAAATCATAAAAATTATAAACCTCAAATACTACAGCATTTAACGTGTTATCCTGCTCAATTATTATAGTTTTTAAAATTTATTTACCTCCAGTGTAAATACACTTGTTCAAGCAAATGGCCACATAAATGATCAATAGTTGATTAAATTTTGAGTCAACTTCTCCTCAAATACAGTGACGTCTGAGTAGTCAGTTGAGAGCGTGTGAGTGATCAGGCTCTCCCCTGAACTCCGATTTCTCTAGTTTCCTCATTTTCCCTCCCCCCACCTTGTCTCAGTCAAATCCCTCGAACTCAGCACCACCTTCTTAACCTGCAATCTTCTTCCTGACCTCTCCGCCCCCCACTCCCACTCCAGCCTATCACCCTCACCTTGACCTCCTTCCACCTATCGCATTCCCAATGCCCCTCCCCCAAGTCCCTCCTCCCTACCTTTTATCTTAGCCTGCTGAACACACTTTCCTCATTCCTGAAGAAGGGCTGATGCCCGAAACGTCGATTCTCCTGTTCCTTGGATGCTGCCTGACCTGCTGCGCTTTTCCAGCAACACATTTTCAGCTCTGCAGATAAGTTTATTTAAGGCAATGTTGCATTATTATTTGTGAATTACATTATAAATAAACTATGACAACGACGTGTATGCCCCCTGCCTTACATTTCTATTACTTAGTGTGTTTTTCTATTGATTATGTGGGCCTCCTTGATTGTCAGGAATGCTTGGTCACTTGACATATTCCTGGTCCCATAGGTGCTGGTTAATAAAAAGTTTGCTGCACTAAAGTTGGAAAAACAAGTCTCAGTAATGAGGCCATTACACAATCACCTGTTTTTATTTGTTTAGAAAAACTCATCCATTCACCCTTAAAGAAATCTGCTGTTCTCACATGGTCTGGCCCACATGTGTGGCAGCAATGTGGTTGACTCTCAACCAGCATTTACTGTAAGCTGTGCATCCATGAAGAGTTCTGTACACACCGATTGGAAGCTGCTATAGTAGAAGTTAGAAGGTACCTTACTATTGACTGCCCTCTGAAATCGTCCAGCAAGGCACTCCGTTTAAGGGACAATTAAAAATGAGCAACAGATGTTGATATCAATGGGGACCCCCATGTCCCACCAAAGAATAAATTAAACGTTAGAAGCAGCCCATTGAGTCATTGAGCTGCGAGGGCTGTGTATTCAAGGCTCAAGAAAGATAGATGGATGGATTCTTAATCAGTCAAGGAATCTAGGGTTATGGGAAAGATGCAGGAACATGGATGTGAGGAATGTCAGATTAGCCATGATCCAATTGAATGCCGGAGCAGGCTCAAGGAGCTGAATGGCCTCCTCCTGTCCTATCCCTTATGGTCTAAGTTTGTTAAGGCAACAGTGCCAGAATGGAGGGATATATATCCAGCCATAATCTGAGCAATAGCATGGGGTTGAGGGGCTGAATGGCCACCTCCTATGTTCTTGTACTTAATGGTGTATGATCTGAGAACACATGTGGAAGGTGTTTCTGCCACATCTGTGAATGGCAATGTCTTGTATTCATTACTAACACCGCAAGCAGGACTGAGGAATGTTTATCACTTTTCCCAAAGTTTTCTCTTTTTACTTGAGCACCGCTGGCTTTACTACCCAGCCCTAATGACCTCTGAGCTGGTGGTGGTGGTGAACTACTTTCTTGAACCACTGCAGTTGTGTTGGGAGGCTCTGAACATCGGAATGGTGGGAGCTCCCCCAGTATTAACGGAGCACCCGATATCGTTCCAGCTCAGGCTGATTTATTGGTTTGTGGTGGAACATGCCGGTGATGGTGGTGCTCCTGTGTGTCTGTTGTTCTTATTCTTCCGGGTGGTAGGGGTAGCTGGTTGGAAAGTGCTGTTGCAGGAGCTTTGATGAGCTGCTGCAGTACATTTCCCAAAATCAGTGATTGAGAGAGTGAATGGTTGTGGCATTGGATGTGGTTCTAGTCAGCAGGCTTCTTTTATGCTAGGAGGTATCAAAGTTCTGTTGTTGGAGCTGCACTCATCCAGGCAAGTGGGGGGATCCACCCCACTCCTGACTTGTGTAAATGATGGGCAGGCTTTGGGAGTCAGGGTGTGATTTACCTTCAGGAGAATTCCCAGCCTTTGAGCTGCCCTTGTTACCGCAGTATTTATGTTAAATTACTGATCAGCGGTCATTTTCATAGTGTTGGTTCCAACCCATTTCAATTACCCACTACCGGATATGTGTAATAAAAATCAAAATAAATTACCTCAAAGGGCTGCCACATACCAATGCCAATGTCACATAGCATGCAAAGTTTCAGGCTAATCTTTGTGATCCTCCGTGTGGAAAGGGTCCCAGAGGTATGTGAATTCTGATTTTAAAGACCCAGTAAATTGAGTTTGAGAAGGTATACTGAGCTGGAACAAAATAGAATGGATGAGGATGATCAACCATGCAGAAGATTGATTTTGCTGATGACTAAGTGTCACTTAAAAAGAGGAACTTTGAAAGTGAAACCAAAACTCTTTAACGCAACCTTAAAATTGTGTAGCCACCCTTGTTTCCTGTTGGTAAATATCTTCATTTAGTGCTTGTGAAGTTGACAGTGTGTTATTTTGTCAAGACAAGCTTCTGTGGTCTCTATATCCTAGAACTTAGTACAGTGCCTGGACAGGCCCTGTGGTCCACTATATCATAGCACCTGCCTCCAAAGCCTGTTTTTCCATTTCTTTCAGCAATTGAGGTGTGTGCTGATCATCAGGAACACAGCTCTGCAGCACAGGATTTCAGTTAGATTTAATGTGGTTGAATGATAATGCTGCCCCTATCTCAATGAACTATGTTCATTGATTTTTCCCAACCCCTTTCCACCCTCCCATACTCACTTACCTACACTGTCTCCCAGTCTGGAAGGCCTCGTGTTTAGTATTCATGTGTTTCCCTCTGTGGCTTCACTCCTCCCTATCTCTGTAATCTTTTCCAGCTGCTGCAACTTCTCCCATCATTTATGATTCTATTTCTGTAACCTCCAGGCTCTACAACATCATCTGCGCGTCCCCCTAAAAAATAAAATCTCTGTTCCAGCCCTGGCAAGCCTCAATATCTCTACCCTCTATTTCTGATCTCTTGTCCATCCCTGAACTCCATCACTCAATCAGTAGTTCCTATGCCTTTCAGGTGCCTCGGACCCCAAGTTCTGAAATTCGGTCCCTAAACCTCTCCCTCCCATCCTTTTAAAATCTACCTCATTTGCCCAGCTGGTCAAGCTGTGCTCAACTCCTTATGTAGCTCACTACCAAACTTTGTTTTACAGACACTCATGCAGTTCACTGGCGCATTTTACAAGGGTTTAAAGTCTGTGCAAAGTGATTGGTGTAATATGTCAGTCGCCCCCTTGCCTCACTTTCAGAATTGCAGTACTGGGTGAAACAAAACCCAGCGACCGAAATCAATTCTGCAACCCTTGCCGATGTATTCTAATCAACCTGTTCAGTGGTGTTATTATCCGCCCCTCTGGAGCAGGTGTGACTTGAACCTCGGCATCCTGGTTCAAAGGTAGGGATGTTGCCATGCTCGATAATTTCTCTTCCTGCTGCTATGTCGTGAACCAATGATAGGGCGATAGTTGTGTAAGAGCTCTTTATCATGTGTTGCCTGGCTACCCAGCCTGTCCTTGAAATGCTAACAATATATTCGGACAAATGGATGAATCAAACTCCGTCCGAGGAAACAACTCCACAGGGTTGATAAAAAGAACTAATTGTGCTCAGAATTTCGAAGCAATGTTGCAGAATACCAAACGTTGATGGAACTCTGCTGTTGCTTTCACCAAGTTTCTGCAGCTAGCTTGTTTGTTTTTGAGATAGTTTAATGCACTGTGAACAAAGATGTGCAGGTTAGCTGGATTGGCCACACTAAATTCCCCATAGTGTTCAGGGCCTGTGTAGGTTAGCTGCGTTAGCCATGGGAAAAGCAGGGTCACTGAGGGTAGGGGGATGGGTCTGAATGGGATGCTCTTTAGAGAGTTGGTGTGGACCAGTTGGGCTGAATGGGGTTGTAAGGATTAGATGTACAAAAGGGTCAAGTGTAATGTATATTCCAATACGAGGCTTGGGAAGTGGTTTCTAATAAGAATGTGCCTTTGAGACATCCCACAACAACTTGCTTTCAGGTTTTACACTTGTTTATTGTTGCTACATGGGCCAGTGAAACTTTGAGACAAAGTTGTTATTGTGGTGTTGCTGCGGAAGACTTCGATTTCTTGAAGTGTAGATCAAGAGGATACGCTCTGGGCACAGAGGAATTTTCAAGTTAAAAAGCGCGGTGCAGATGCTGGAAATCTCAAGCAAGCACAGAAACTACTGGAGAAGCTCAAAAGATGTCCAGCAGTATCTGTGGAGAGAGAAAAACAAGAGTTAATATTTTAAGTCTGGTATGACACTTTTCAGAATTGAAGAAGTTATACCGCACGAGAGAGATTAAACTGTTTTTATCCACAGATGGTGTGAGACCTGAGAATCTTTCAAAGCCACGTTCCTGGTCTCCGTACCCCCATAATGTGGAGATTGAACCTCCTGGCTTCCATGTGTATGAATCTTTACAAATTCAGATTGCTGCTGGAAATTTGTTGGGGGTGTGATATGTTCTGTTCGATTTCTTTTGGCACATCCCTAAGTCCAAAACCCACTTAAGGCAGATTCTAGGCCAGTGCTTCCAGTGGAAACACCACAGGGGTGGGCATGTGCCATCATTCTTGACACTTGGATGACCGGGTAATGTTTAATTAAGACATTATCCTGTCTTAATTAAGACACTGGATAATTCCCTTCTGTTTAAGTAATCAGAATATTCTGGGTGACTGGGTCATAGAGTCATTAAAGCATGGAAACTGACCTGTCAGTCCAGCTAGTCCAAGCTGACCGGATTCCCAAGCTAAACTCTTCCCACTATCCCTCCAAACGTTTCCTATTCGTGTACTTACTCAAATGTCTTTTAAGTGATGTAACTGTACCTGCATGCATCACTTCCTCTGGACGTTCATTCAACACACGAGCCACTCTGTTTAAAAGTAAAAGTTCCCCCATATGCCCTTTTGAAAACTTTCTCACCTCACCTTAAAAATATAGGCCCGAGTTTTGAACTCCCCCACCCTAGGGAAAAGACCCTTGCTGTACACCTTATCTCTGCCCCTTATGAGTTCATAGCCTTTATAAGGTCATCCCGCAGGGCAACCAGAGTTGCGCACAGCACTCCAGAAGAGAGACTACCAACATCCCATACTACCTCAACACGCCGACCCAACTCCCATTCTCACAGGTCTGAGCAATCAAGGCAACGTGCTAAAGGCTGCCTTAACCACCCTGTCTACCTGAGACGCAAATTTCACGTGCTCTGCTGTGGGAGCGTGCTGTGCTGCATTAGCCACCCGGCCAGAGTGATTGACTGTGATTGCCAGGAAAGATTGCCAGCAGCTTGCTGGTTCTGGTGACGTGGAACTTACTGAGCCAGGAAGTCTACATCCTGCTCTGTGCTGAGTTAATGAACTGTGACCAGTACAGTCAGTCATTATCGCTGGGCAACAAGAGGGGGAGGAAGGCTTTCACGTCCTTGCTCCGATTCATTTTTTTTTTAACCACTTATTGAAAGGGGGTGCATTCAGTTGCACTTGTGTTGGTTGAAGACTGGGGAAACCACACTCGTTTTGCTAGGCTGCTCTGGATGGAGCCAGCTGTTTTGGCACTTAACCAAGAGAAACGTCTACTGGTTTGGAAGAAGAATTTCCTTTCGCAACTTCCCAAATCCTGTCACTCCTGGAATGTCGGAAATGTTGCAACCAGCACATGCACAGTTGTGCAGGTTCATGGAATACTTGGTCCCAGAAATTGGTCTAGTGAATGTGGGCTGAGGGATAAATGCTGCACCCTGGGGCAATAGAGAAAATTCAGCCTGCCAACCCCCACACACACACACACGCTTGCTATATTTTCTATTGGATCTTTATTAGCTACCCTGAGGGGACAGATGGGGCCTCAGTTTGACTTATCTGAGGTGTGGCACCTCGAACACTGCAGCACGCCCTCTCACATTCTCTTCCTCCAGCTCTCCGCATGAGAGAAAGGGAGCATTCATCGAGGGTGAAGAGCATCTGCTGAAAGCAACGCTCCATCCCTACATATTGCCTGCTCAGAGGAGAACACTGTAAATCCCCCTTGTGGTTTGTGAGACCGAGCCCTCTAGGAACCCATTTCTCGAGGGGAAAAGCTTACAGAAATATAGAACGTACTGGCATGGCAGAGTTTGGAGTTTGTTATGGGCTCACACCTTTTGGAGTGGGACTAGAATCCACGTCCTCCTCAGCCAGGGACCAAAGACAATGATATTTTGGGCTGGCATTTGTGCCCATAGATAAAAGGGCAAATGTGAGGTGGAGATTTTCAAGCAGGTTATAGACGTGGAGCAGCATTGCCAGGCATTGAGTGCTGCTTTTATGTCAAACTACTTTCTAATATGATTAGATTCCCTACAGTGTGGCAACAGGCTCTTCAGCCCAACTAGTCCACACAGACCCTTCGAAGAGTAACCCACCCAGACCCATTCCCCTACTTAACCTGCACATCTTTGGACTGTGGGAGGAAACCAGAGCACCTGGAGGAAACCCCACGCAGACACAAGGAGAATGTGCAAACTCCACACAGACAGTTGCCCGAGGCTGGAGTCGAACCTGGGTCCCTGGCGCTGTGAGGCAGCAGCGCTATCCACTGAGGCACCGTGCTGCCCCTTTTTAAGAGAGAAAACAAACATATATGCAAAAATACACCCTCAATTTGTTTCAATTCATCTTTGTCTTTTTGAAAAGGGAACAAAGTCAGAATCTATCCCATTAATGACTGGTGTTGAGCTATATGTCACACACTGTGCAACCGAGGGTGGTAATCTCACCAGTAGTGTTTTAAGCGCAGCTTGGAATATTTTCAAGGGAATAGAAAGATTTCAGTTTCTCTCAGTTTCTGACTTGGTTTGGCTGCTTACTGGAGTTGCCAGGTTACATTGTCTGTAATTAGGTTGCATGCATGTTTGTTTGCACTGAAGAGTTGGGTGCAGAATAAAAGAACCATTGATTTTATTTTACTGGGAGTGTTTGTGCAGGAGAGCAGGTTGACTAGCAGATGATACAAGAAACGTGGTATAGAAATAAGGGGTCTCGCATTTCGGATGGGGATGAGAATTATATTTTTCTGAGGGTCATAACTCTTTGGAATTCTCTTCCCTGGACAATGATAGGTGGAGAATCGTGAAATAATTTTAACACCGATAGGTCAGCCTCCCTTATTAATGAAGAATTTAAGGGTATAGGGAGTAACCAGGAAAGTACAGTACACTGAGGCCACAATCCTATTGAATGGCAGAGCAGTCTTAAGGGACAGGATTAGCTGCTTCTGCTCCCTCATTTGTAAAGGAATGTCTCTGGGGAAGAATAGGTCCTCTGGTGCCAGGAACAAAATAAAGGCCGGTTGAATAAGAGAGTTAAGAAGCCCCAAACTTCACCAAAGAGCTGAGATTTAACTGAGGTCTTCGAGGAAGTGGAAGGGTTTAGGAAGAGAATCCCAGTGCAAAGAGACTGAACAGGCACAAACAACTTGTTTTTAATGTAATAAAATGTGCCATGGTGCTGTGCAGGAGCTCCACAATGTGACTGAGTTACAAAAGTGTATGCTCGGGCAGGTGAAGCTCAGACGGCTGTAGTTTTTGAGGAGGGTCTGAAAGGTGGGGAAGAGAGGTCCTTGAAGCAACTGAGTAGCTGAAGGTATGCCTTCCAAAAGTGAGTGGTGAAAGTCAGACATGAATAAGAAACCTGAATTGGAAGAGCACAGACTTCGAGGAAGGGCTGGAGCACAATATCGAGATAGAGAGCACTTCACCCATTGCTGCACACCCCTGCCTTTGCCCCAAGTCCTGTTACTACTTTGTCTTCACATTCTCCCCACGTCTGCATGGGTTTCCTCCCACAGTCCAAACATGTGCAGGTTGGAGTGAATTGACCAGGCTAAACTGCCTGTAGTGTTAGGTGCATTAGTCAGAGGGAATTGGGTCTGGGTGGGTTACTCATCGGAGGGTCGGTGTGGACTGGTTGGGCTGAAGGGCCTGTTTCCACACTGTAGGGAATCTAATCTAATAATTGTTCAATTCCCTGTTGAAGGCTTTGCTGAAATCTGCCTCCACCACACTCGGGCAATGCATTCCAGATCCCAACCACTTGCTGTGTGAAAAAGTTTCTGTTTATATTGCCATCGCTTGTTTTGTCAATTACCTGTGTTCCTTCATTCAATGATAAGTCTCTCCCTACCTTCTTTCTCCAGCTGCCTCATGATTTTGAGCACCTCAATCAAAACACCGAGGAAAACAGTCCCAACTTCTCCCATGTATCTGATTCTGCTGAGAATCTAGGCTGCTCCCTCTCCAATTCCTTCTCATCCTCCTTAATACATGGCACCCAGAAATAGACACACTACTCCAGCTGAACCAGACCCAGTGTTTCATGCGGGTTTGTTGCAACATCTTTGTTTTGGTGCTTTCTGCCCCAAACACCAGTCCCAGGATCCGTGTGCTTCAGTAACCGAACCTGCTGTGCCACCTTGAATGGTGTGTGCATGAAAAAGTCCCTCTACTCCCAAAACTCCGATAGAACTTCACCCTGTATCTTATATTGCCTTTTGGTCTTCCTCCTAAAGTGAATCACTTTGTAAGTCTCTGCAAGAAACTTTGACCACTTCATTTGTCAGTTCTACAAGCCTGTGTAGTTTTAGTGCAGGGTAAGACATAGACAGATGTAAACTTTCTGTTCCAGTATCAACCTTGTAATTTTGTTGCCCCTTGTCTGGTCCTTTTTATGTCTGTTTCATAAAATAGATATGAAAAATGCTCACAGAAACTTCCAACTTCAGTCCATTTAAGATTTGATGCAGGTTTAACATAATGCCTCAGCTTTTCAATTCTGTCTCTGTAGAACTGAACTCATCGTACTTACAAAGTCCTGTATTAAAAGCACAGTCTATGTCTTTGCTTTTATTGATGTAGAAATCTGTGTCCACGTGTCTCTGCCCCTCTCTCTATTGATTATACAAGGACCTAATGACCACCTTATTCTTCCCACTAAAGTGCATCACTCATGTTAGATTTATTTTGGTACTTCTATGCCATTTGGCTAGCTTTTTCAGCATTACCTTCAGTATTCACTGTTAACCTCTGCAGCTGTAATATTGCATCCCTCGCTCTCCTCCATTACCCCAATGCACTCTATGGTATGATCTGCGTATGCTGCACCCAAAATGGGTCTGGGTGGGTTACTGTTTGGAGGGTTGGTGTGGACTGGTTGGACCAAAGGGCCTGTTTCCACACTATAGGGAATCTAATCAAATCAAAACCAACTTTTCACTGTACCTAGGTACATGTTGCAATAAATCAAGTCAAAGTATACTCCCTTCCTTTCAACTCCAGTAGCAAGGAGGAACCTAATTGAAATGGAATGTGTGTGTTGAAAGTTGGGTTTACTCTGCAGGCGATCCTGACAAATGCACTCACCTCTCAGTTCTCTCTGCACTTTGCCTCTCAGTCAAACCTTTGAAAGCAAGTCTTCTATCTGCTCCCTTTCCTTACTATTTGTTCTCTCCACACACCGATGAAATGTCTTGTGGGATTTTCTGCAGCAGGAGTTCTGCCTCGATTACATATCAACATATGAGCGTATGAATTAGAAGCAGGAACGCACCATTCTTAAACCTGCTGTTCCATTCTGAAATAACTCCACTGAGGCTGGGATCCTGTTACCAAGTCACCCTTTATTTCCATGTGCAAAGTCCTTGATACTGGTCCAGTTCCTGCAGAGGTGGCTCGGTGTCAGAGTGGCTGACACTTTGTTTTTAAAATCAGCCCTTCACTTTTTTTAAAATTAACTTATTTTTCCTCATCAACCTGTTCAGACAAACTGAGATAATTCCCCTCCCACTCTGCCAAGGACACGCAAATCCTGGGCCAACTCCACGCCAAATCCAAACCAACCGCCGCCTGGAGGAAGAATGCCTCATTTTCCCACCTTGGGACCGTCCAACCACACAACATCAATGTGGGTTTCAGCAGTTTCCTCATTCCCCCCCCCCCCCCATTCCCAGACCCAACCCTCCAACTCGGCACAGCTCTCTTGAACTGTCCTACCTGTCCATCTCCCTTCCAACCTATCCGCTCCACCCTCCTCTCCAACCTATCACCACCACCCTTCCCTTTCATCTACCTATCACCTTCCAAGCTACCTTCCCTCTCCAAGCACCAACCCCCCTTCCATTTATCTCCAAGCCCTCTTGGACCCCACCCCACCCCACATGCCTGACAAAGAGCTTATGCCCAAAGCATTGACTCTGCTGCTCCTCAGACGCTGCCTGATGTGCTGTGCTTTTCCAGCGCCACACCTTTTGACTCTGTTATTCCACACCTCTGGAGCAGGTGGAATTTGAAGTCAGGCCTCTTAGCTCAGGGGTAGGGACTCTACCTCTACACCACAAGAGGGCCCCAGTCCTCTCTTTTTATTGTTAAACAATACACAGTTTACAAAAAACAGTTGATATTAACAGCTGTATACAGAGAAACAGCAATGTTCCAAGGGAGAGGAACGGCAAAGCCAAGCCCCAAACTCTACCGTTCAACCTGTTTTCAGGGAAATGAGGAACCTCAAATCCCAGTTTCTATCATTACAAAACAGTAACATTTGTATGTGTAAGACGGTCCAATTACATTAAAAAACCAGTGCATACAATACAGACCCCCCAGCAACCCACCTGTCCCTCCCACCTTCCGGCCACTCTAAGGTAGCTCGCTCCTTTGCCCCTTCCAGCTCCCTGTCCTCTTTTTACCTGTCAGCTGGGGCTCACTGATTGGGGCTGTTAATGTGGTCCAGCCAGGGAACTCACAGTCTGATGAGTCGTTACAGTTACTACAATTCAATTTGACTACACCACATTGGGGCTTAATCCCAATCATCTCTCCTCTCTCTCGACCCTCATTTATCAAGGACTGTGTTTCAGTTCAATTTCAGTTCCACTTTGCAGAATTCTACTCGCGTTCAGGCCCCAGCTAGTGGCTTGCTGTCTGAATGCTTCATCTGGATGCTGTCACACAGACATCTCTGTCCTCTACCTGCTGCACTGTTCCAGTGAGGCTCCATGTAAGGTTGAGGAACAGCACCTCATCTTCCAGTTAGACATTTTATAATCTTTCAGACTCCACTTGAGTTCAACAATTTCAGACCATAGTCTCCGCAAACCTCTCTCCCTCAAGTATATTTTCTTGCCCCATCACCATTCCCATTGGCTTTGTGAGATGAACTATCCAAGCTGTCCTGTCTCTCACCTGTATCTCTGGCCATGCTGTTTCTCTCTAACCTTCTCTTACATCTTTAACTTTCCCTGTTACAGCTGAGAGGTTATCGGGATGGAATGTTAACTCTGTTTCTCTCCCTGCAGCTGCTGCCTGATCTGAATATTATCAGTATTTTCTGTTGCTGTTGCAAAAATGTAAGTTAGTCAGAGAGCTGTAGCTGCTGCCTAACCTGCTGAGTATTTCTAGTATTTTGCAAGAAGTTGTTAGCCAGAGAGAGTGAGTAGAGGTGATGAGAGTGGTGCCGGGCTGCTCAGGCCGATGTTCTTTTTACTTGGTCTGGCCTTGGGCAGAGAAATGGCACATGGAGTTTAATCCAGGCACGTGTGAGGTGCTGCAGTTTGGGAGATCAACTGTCAAGGAAAAGTATAGAGTTAATGACAGGACCCTGAACAGCATTGACGTGCAAAGGGATCTTGGGGTTCAAGTCCATAGCTCCCTGAAAGTGCCCGTGCAAGTCGGTAGGCTGGTAAAGAAGGTATTTGGCATGCTTGTCTTTATTGTTGGGGAATTGAATCAGAATGTCATGTTGCAGCTTTATGAAACTTTGGTTCGGCCACACTGAGAGTATTGCGTTCACTTCTGGTCGCCACATTACAGGAAGGATGTGGAGGCTCTGGAGAGGTTTCCCAGGATGCTGCTTGGATTCGAGGATATGAGCTATAAAAAGAGGCTGGAAAAACTCAGGTTGTTTTCTCTGGAGTGGTGGAGGCTGAAGGGAGACTTGATAGAAGTCTCTAAAGTTGAGTTGTGTCGATAGGGCTGGAATACCTAATTCTAGGGAACGTGCATTTCATGTGAGTGGGGGAAGGTTCAAAGGAGATGTGAGGGGCATGTTTTTTTTAACAGAGTGGGAGGTGTCTAGAATGTGCTGCTGGGTTGGTGATGGTGGAGGCAGGTACAATAGGGGTGTTTAAGGGACTTTTTAGATAAGCATGTGAATATGCGCGGAAGGAGGGATATGGACCAAGGCCAGGCAGAGCAGATTAGTTTAATTTGGCATCGGGGTTAGCAGGATATTATGGACCAAAGGGCCGGTTCCTCTGCTGTACTGTTCAATGTAGATGTGACTCCAGACCCACGACGTTGCATTCCTCTGAAACGGCCTGAGCAAGCCACTCGGTTCAGAGGTATGTAGGGATGGGCAGCAAATGCTACCCTTGTCAGCATTGCCCATAACCCAGTCGAGAATGCTTATTGAGTCGTGCCCATTATTGCGCCACGTTGTATACTCTCTCTCGCTGTAAACCGCATTAATATGATTCCTTCTGCAAATGTGAAAAACCATGCTTCTCCCGTTCCCAAGTTTGAATCTGTGGTGTGACCCCAGCCCCACTCCTTCGTTTCTCACCCTCCACCCACCAAGGAATGCTCGCTTCACAGCCTGCTGCCTGCCTCGTCCACCTGCTCACTGACCGTTGTCCAACCGATCTCCTGATTCCACGTCCTGCCGTGAATCTCATTCCGATTTAAATGACAGGGGCATGCCGGGGTGAGTCAGGAGTTCAGGCAGTAGTTGGGGCGGGTGGAGCTCACTCTGCCCTCACAGACTTTGCTGAAAGACAGTTGGAATGGGGATTTCCATGACAGAATGCTCGAGACTGGTAAAAGAAAGTGAAACCAGGACAGGATGCAATCTGATGGGTGGTGGGGAATAATCTGAGATGTGAGGAGCGATTGGAAAAGCTGGAGTTCTTTTTCCTTAGAGCAGTGAACGTCGAAAGGGGACCTGGCAGAGGTGTATGAGATTATGAGGAGATTAGTTAGGAAGGCACTGTTTCCATTATTAAAGGAGTTATAGCCAGGGTATGTCCATTTGAGGTCAGTAGTGATGGGTGACAAGAAATTGGTTAGGATCTGGAACTCGCTATCTGAAAGTGGTTGAGTCAGTAACTCTCAAAATCTAAGCAGTGTTTTGGTATTCACTTGCTTTGCTGGAGGTTGGTGGAGTGGAAGTTGAGGACCAGGGTGGGGGTTCTGTCCTTAGTGTGATCATGGCGTCCCGTTTCCCCCTCAGTCGAAGCAAAATGCTCAGAGACTCAGTTATAGTTTTACCTCCTTCATCTTTATTCCAGGCCCTATTGGAGAAGAGAACGATTGCCCATGTACACAGGGATATGAGTTCACCGCCTTCTCTCAAACAGCAGTTTCTCAATGAATTATATAATCATTTTACAGGGAGGAACATCCAGATAAGGCAACATACATGTTGACTGGGTGACCATTACAATTAGCGAGTGTCAATGGTAGAGATTAAGCCATCTGCTGTTACACTATGAATAACTGACTTCACATAATGAATACTTTTCACCTTGTTAACTGATATTGCATACTGAACGCTACCTCATCTTGTTAAATGGCTCTACATAATGTCTGCTTTTCCACTGTGTTAACCCATTACCCTTCCCTCCAGCATCCCACTGTTAACTGTAAGTTCTTACCCGATCTGAGTCATGCTCAGCTGAGTCTCTTGTTTCACAAAACTCTTTTCCCCCACCTGCTCATACCCTACACACATTCTCAATCAGATGCCACAGAGAATGCTGGAGAAACTCAGCATCTGTGGAGAGAGGAACAGAGCCAAGGTGTCGGGTTCAGTACCATTCCCCTTCCGAGCTGAAGTTCATTTGAGTTCACTGAACTCGCGGTAGCGTGAAGGTCGAACTCTTTGGCTATGGCGGGTGTCACAACCCAGCCTGGCTCCTATCCGCCGACTTCCCCAAGGAGGTCATCAGGTGGTGGTGGGTGAGCCCAGAATCTAACCTAACCCTAACCTCATTACAAGGCACAAATCTCCCTTTATATCCAGCAAGTCCTATTCCCCTGCTCTATCCCCATCGTCCCTCAGAGCAATTTATTTCCAGCACCATCCAGTTCCCTTTTGAAGTCATTCATTGTCTCTGCTTCCACCACCCTCACCCGCAGCGGGTTCCAGGTCCCTATCATCGCCGTGATGATTAGATGTTCTTCCTTGCAGTTTCTCCCCCCTACCCTCCAAGCTAATTCAAGCCTTCAATCTCACTGTACCATCAGCCAATGGGACCAGCATCTCTTTCCTGACCTTCTCCAAACCTATCACCATGAAAGCCCCCTTGAGCAAATCTCCCCGTCCAACCCCATTGTCCCAAGGAGAACAACCTCGGCTTCTCCAACCCAACCTTCTGACTAAAACCCCTCCAACCTGGGGCCATTATGATCCATCTGCCTTTGCACCCTGTTGAGGGCGCTCACCACCTTCCTGAAGTACAGGGGACTAGAACTGGGGAGGCGGGGGGGGGGGGGGGGGGGGCGGAGGAAGATGAGAATTTCTATTTTGCACACAGAGGTGTAGTCTGCCTTAAAGGGAAGTGGAGACAGATTTGGTAGGAATCGGTGCTAGGATGGTCAGCCTCTGTGGAACATAGAGAATGGGTGGGGAATAACTGGGTAGCTTTGTAAGAACCAGCCCCACAACAGGAGCTGAACGATTCCCTGCTCATGTAAGATTGGATAATACAGACTGCAATTGCATGTATATGGGTTAAGAGCTTCTAGCAATCAAACCAGTATAGAAGCGAGAGCTTGAGGGCTCTTATGATGCAGCAGGGTAACGTCCCTCTGAGTCAGGAGCCTCAACTTCGAGTCGCACCTATTCCAGAAGTGTGTAATCACATCTCTGAACAGGTCGATGAGAAAATATATAGTCGTAGTCATCGAGGTACACAGCACGGAAACAGACCCTTTGGTCCATGCCGACCAGATATCCCAAACCAATCTCATCCCACCTGCCAGCGCCCTGCCCATATCCCTCCAAACCCTTCCTCTTCATATACCCATCCAAATGCCTTTTAAATGTTGCAATTGTACTAGCCTCCACCACTTCCTCTGGCAGCTCATTCCATACATGCACCACCTTCTGTGTGACAAAGTTGCCCTTTAGGTCTCTTTTATATCTTTCCCCTCTCACCCTAAACCTATGCCCCTCTAGTTCTGGACTCCCCGACCCCATGGAAAAGACTTTGTCTATTTACCCTATCCATGTCCCTCATGATTTTATAAACCTCTATAAGGTCACCCATCAGCCTCCAACGCTCCAGGGAAAACAGCCCCAGCCTGTTCAGCCTCTCCCTGTAGCCCAAACCCTCCAACCCTGGCAACATCCTTGTAAATCTTTTCTGAACCCTTTCAAGTTTCACAACATCCTTCCGATAGGAAGGAGACCAGAATTGCACGCAATATTCCAACAGTGGCCTAACCAATGTCCTGTACAGCCGCAACATGACCTCCCAACTCCTGTACTCAATACTCTGACCAATAAAGGAAAGCATACCAAACGCCTTCTTCACTATCCTATCTACCTGCGACTGCATTTTCTTAGTTGGGCTGAATAGTTTTTTGTTCACCTGAACTTAACTTTGAGGTCCTTAACAATTGATAACACGCGAGTTAAAATATTTCTTTTAGTTGGGGGTGGTGGGGAGTGGTTCCTTGCCGTGTATTCGGGGAGATAAGCCAGCCCTGCCTTTCCTCCAGCATTGCTGAGGGTCAAGTGCTGACAGCTCACTGAGGTCATGTGTAAATGCTGGTCTGAGCTGGAGATGTGTACCTGTCGTAATGATATCTCTCTCTCTCTTTCTCTCTATCTATCAATCAGTGTCATTGTTTGCTGAAGAGCTGGCATCTAAGAGGATTAGTATTGGAAGAAATGGCCTGGTCCTGACCCATAAGTGGCTCCCATGTCCAACAATGTTTGGATATTAAAATTCTCAGCCTTGGTTTCCAAATCTGCCATAGATTTGTCCCTCATGAACACTAAGCTTCTTCAGTGCTACTGTGTTTTGAAATGTCTTCCATTCTGCCACCTTGACCATCCGTGATTTCCATTGGTGCCCAGCTTCCGAAGCTTTAGAACTACCTCCCTGCTTCCTTTAAAGAGGTCCTGAAAGCTTAAACCTCTTTAACTGAGTCTTTGGTCTCCTGTTAATCCACTCTATGAAGTGCTGGGGGTGGATGGTCTCACCACCTTAGAGGCGCTGTATAAATGCAGGTTATTGTTGTACACTCTGACTCTGGTTTGTTTCCAGGCAGGGGTTATGAGCCTCGATGAATACGCGACGACGCCACGGTCCCTCCAGTACTGAGCAGGGAGTCTACCTCGGGCCAACACAGACGCAAGTCCTCACTTCCAAATCCCTCCCTTCGGTCCCGGTCGCTTCTGGCCCGGTGCCCCCGTTTCAGGAAGAGATCATGTCGTGCCGCGACCGCACGCAGGAGTTTGTAGCTGCTTGCAAGTCCATGCAGAGCAGACAGGTGAGTGTACATAGCCCCCCTGTGGAAGCAGATGGAGTGACAGAGAATCTCTGCAGCCTTT
The DNA here is from genome assembly GCF_047496795.1 of Chiloscyllium punctatum. Lineage (NCBI taxonomy): Eukaryota > Metazoa > Chordata > Chondrichthyes > Orectolobiformes > Hemiscylliidae > Chiloscyllium > Chiloscyllium punctatum. The sequence goes on from NC_092769.1 coordinate 67,512,769, forward strand.
GGGGTTGCTCTGTGCTCATCTTAGTAGTGAATATTTCATCCCGTGCGTGTGCTCACTTCCTCTCCCGTCAGGCGGTTTCTGTCCTCCCCGCGTGGTCTTCCTCTCCCATCAATAAAACAGACGGTCGCATTATTAACCTGTTGTTTGTGGGATCTTTCTGTGCACAACTGAGCTGCCATGTTGTCCACATTCCATCACTGACGTACTATGTTGGCGGGGGGGGGAGCAAATAAAGCGTTTTGTTGGCTCTGGAGGAACTTAAGCCTGTCTGGGGTTGTCAAAGGTGCACACCTTAATCTTTCTGCACGCCATTTGGTTCACCCATGTCTGATCTTTTGTCTTTTGCAGAATGGGCTGCAGGTTAACAAACCCCTCCTGAATGCTGTGCGCCAGCGGAGTGAGTTCACCACCATGGCAAAGTGAGTGCACACTGGCGAACAAACCAGGCAGATGGGTGGCCTGCGCCACTTCCGCTTGGTTTGACCATTTATTATTGTCACGCGGACCTCGGTACGGTGAAAAGCTGCTGTTTTTGCATGCAGCGCGGACAGCTCATACCGTGCAAAGTGCATTGGGATAGTAGAACAGAGTGAGGATTGTAAAGTTACGGCTACAGAGGAGGTGCACCAAGATGAATTAAAACTAAGAGGTCCGTTCAGAAGTCTAATTACGGCAGGGAAGAAGCTGTTCTTGAACCTGTTGGTACGTGTGTTTAAGCTTTTGTATCCCCTGCATGACGGGGGAGGTTATAACCCCCGGGGTGGGAGGATTCTTCGGTGATGTAGGCTGCCTTCCCAAAGCATATATAGATGGAGTCAACGGATGGAAGGTTGATTTGCGTGATGCACTGGGCTGTGGTTGCAACTCTATAGTTTCTTACAGTCCTGGACAGAGCAGTTGCCATACCAACCCATGATGCTTCCAGATAGAATGCTTTCTAAGGTGCATCTAAGAGCTTTTACAGATCTGCCCAATTTCCATAGCCCCCTGAGGAAGTGCTTCACAAGGAGATCTGCTTTGGTGCAGTGGAGAACAAGAACCATGGCTAACTCCCTCCGTTCCAAGCTGCGTGCGTTGGTGGGTGAGATCAGCCAGCACAGCACTGATTGGCAATTAGCGCTGAGGTTTTCTTATCTGTCTGGATTGTTGTAGGGCTAACGAGGATGTGAAGACCACCTTTGCTGAATTGCCTCCGTTTCGACCATGAGCTGATAAAGGTGCTGGTTACCTTGGCAGTGGCTCGTGGTGCTCCGTGTCTTGTCTGTTCATTGCCGGTGTTGCGATTCAGAAAAGACGGTCAGCTTTGTTCCGGGGGCCTGGGACATTGGTGGAGTTTGAGCAGCGCATGCTCACTGTTTACTGGCTTGCTGTCGACTGATGTGAGGGACACCTGTGATAACTGTGGTAAAGCCACCACATGAGACAGGTCTCGAGCATGCTGCGAAAGAGGATTCAGCCAAGTCAGGAGCATGTGTGCGCCCTTTGGGCTATATTGGCTGTACTCTGTATCTAATTCATGCTCTCCCTGTCCTGGGGTGTGTTTGGTTGGGGGGGGGAGAAACAATGTCGAGGGAGCTTTACTCTGTATCTAACCCTGTGCTGTCCCTGTCCTGGGGAGTGTTTGATGGGGGACAGTGTAGAGGGAGCTTTACTCTGCATCTAACCCCGTGCTGTCCCTGTCCTGGGGAGTGTTTGATGGGGGGGGGGAAACAATGTAGAGGGAGCTTTACTCTGTATCTAACCCTGTGCTGTCTCTGTCCTGGGGAGTGTTTGATGGGGGACAGTGTAGATGGAACTTTACTCTGTATCTAACCCCGTGCTGTCCCTGTCCTGGAGAGTGTTTGATGGGGGACAGTGTCGAGGGAGCTTTACTCTGTATCTAACCCCATGCTGTCCGTGTCTGACAGTGTTGAGAAGGCTCTACTTTCTGTTCACTTTTAGTCTAAAAGCATAGAGGGAGCGACACTCTCTCTCCAACCCTGTGCCATCCCTATCCTGGAGTGTTTGATAGACACAGTGATTTTCAGTTTAAAAGTCTAAAGAAAGCTTTCCTCAGAATCGGAACCGTATCCTATGATTTCCCATCATTAGCGAGCACTGCCTTGCTGAGAAACATTTAATGTCAATGGAGACCCTTTCTGGGCTTGCCTTGGCCGGTAGCGAGTGAGCCCTTGTCCAAGTGCAAAAAAGTGACTTGCGAAGATTAGTGCTCAGTCTGACAACTGCAGATTTCACAGCCTTGTGTCGAGTGGAAAGAATGTGATAACCGCGGTCTTCTTTTTTGTTGCAGACGGATCGGTAAAGATTTGAGTAACACATTCTCCAAGCTGGAAAAGCTGACCATATGTGAGTAACCGAACCATTTGAGAAATACAGCCCTGTTGTGTGTCCTTATGGAATTCTCCATCCAGCAGGCAAAACGGGGGGTCCATTGGGGGTTCAGGGCAATTGCATTAGGATGGCGTGGTGCGTTAGTGCCCTGAACGGTTGTGATGTGACAGAGCAGCGGCTGAGAGAAAAAAGGTCACCCACTCCACTCTCCAGGTCCCTCTGCCTCAGGGGATGTTCTCCCCCCACCCTCAAAGGTGACGTAGTGGTAATGCCCTTGAACCAGTAAACCTGGTTCCAGAGACTCGGGTTAACGCTCTAGAGACCTGGTTTCGGATCCCACCGTGACTGATCGGGAATGTAAGGTTAGCCTAACGATGACCGTTGTCAATTGTCATAAAAGCCCCAACAGGTTCACTAAATGTCCAAAAGTACCCAGGTTAGGGTGGATTTGGCCATGCTGAATTGTCCCTTCGTGCCCAGGGATATACAGGCCAGGTGGATTAACCATAGGAAATGCAGGGTCACAGCGATAGGGTGGGGGGGGGCATCTCGGTGGCATGCTTTTCGGAGGGTCAGTGTGGACTTGATGTGTTGAATGGCCTGCTTCCACCCTGGAGGGATTCTCTGATCTCAATTTGACAAACACCAAGAGTCTTCCAACTGCAGTTTCCAGGGCCAGTGCAAGAGACAAGGGCAACAGATCCATGAGAACACCAGCCCCAGCAACTTCCCCTCCAAGCCGCACACCATCCTGACTTGGAAACATATTGGCCGTTCCTCCAGTTTCCTCCCGCAGTCCAAAGGTGTACGGGTTAGGTGGATTGGTCGTGCTAAATTGTTCATAGTGTCCAGGTGTGTGTCAGTCAGGTGGGTTAGCCCTGGGAAATGCTGGGTAGAGGAGGTTGGGTCGGTGTAGACTCGAGAGGCCAGGTGACCTGCTTCCACACTGGACGGATTCTGAAATGTTCCTTATGGAAGGAAATCTGGCATTCTTTCTTGATTTGGCCAACATGTGACTCCAGACCCAGAGCGATTGGCCTCTGTGTAATTAGGAATGGGCGATACATTCTGACCCTGCCAGCGATCCTCTCATCCCATGCACAAATCTTTTTAAAACGCCCACAGGTCTGCGGGTGAAGAATCGGCCCATTCAGTCACGTTCACACCCATAACAGCAGTGAGCAGACGTGCCCTCGAATCGAGGGAGTGCAGGCCACAGGCTGGCCTTGAGCCCTCACTCCACAGTGGGTGTTGTGTGTCCCTCAAATCACAGCAAGGCCACGTTCCCTTGAGAGGAATCGTGTGAGAGTGCTCTGAATCCTTGCACTGTGCGCTGCACTGATTGAGGGGCTTGACACACATCAGATGATGCTGCTGAAATCACCCCGTCTGGGGGAAGTGCGAACACTGAAGATGTGCGCTGGCCCGCTCGCTCTCACCTATCTACATCGGGCTGTTGAGCTAGAGTCTCTGATACTGATGCACTCTCAAGTCCCTTATATTTACGGTCCACATCCCTGGACCCTGGCTTCATATTTCAGCACACAGTCCACTTGGAGAAACCCAGCAGCACTGTGTTACTCTTGCAGCCAAGCACTAGATGGCGCCTGCGTTCCAAGGTGCACAAGACTTGTATTAAGCAGAGGGAATTTAAACCGAGAAGCTGACTTTGGGGGTGTGATGTGGGAGAGGGTGGGGAGTGTGTGGTGCGCGAGAGTCTGAGAGATGTACAGCCTGGAAGCAGACCCTTCGGTCCAACTCGTTCATGTTGACCTGATATCCTAAATAAATCTAGTCTCATTTGCCAGCAATTGGCTCATATCCCTCCGAACCCTTCCTATTCCTATCCCCATCCAGATGCCTTTTAAATGTTGCAATTGTACCAGCCTCCACCACATCCTCTGACAGCTCATTCCATGCACGTACCACCCTCTACGTGAAAAAGTTGCGTGTTAGGTCCTTTCAAGTCTTTCCCCTCTCACCCTAAACTTATGCCCTTGAGTGTTGGACTCCCCCAACCTGGGGAAAAGACCTTGTCTATTTATGCTATCCGTGTCCCTCATGATTTTATAAACCTCTGCCTCTGACACTAAGGGAAAACAGCCCCAGCCTGTTCAGCCTCTCCCTATACCTTTAAACTTACCTGCCCTGGCAACATCCCTGTAAATCTTTTCTGCAGTCTTTCAAGTTTCACAACATCCTTCCTGTAGCAGGGAGACCAGAATTGCACGCAATATTCCAAAAGTGGCCTCACCAATGTTCTGTACAGCCACAACATGACCTCCCAGCTAATATACTCGATACACTGGACAATAAAGGAAAGCATACCAAACACCACCTTCACTATCCTGTCTACCTGTGACTCCACATTCAAGGGGCTATGAACCTTCACTCCAAGGTCTCTTTGTTCAGCAACACTCCTCAGGACCTTACCATTAAGTGTATAAGTCCTACCCTGGTTTGCCTTTCCAAAATGTAGCACCTCACATTCATCTAAATTAAACTCCATCTGCCACTCCTCGGCCCACTGGCCTCATTTGACCTTGCTGATGTTGCCAAACCTGGATCCTGAAGAAGGGTTACACCCGAAACATCAACTTCTCCACCTCCTGATGCTGCCTGGCCTTGCTGCCCAGCCTCCTGCCTGACTACCTTGGATTCCAGCATCTGCAGGGTTTTTTTGTATCTAACTAGTCTGTGGCCAGGAGTAAGAATGATAATTAATTGCAACCGGGCACAGATGAAAGGACAGACAAGGGTCCGGCCATTTAGCCCAGTGATGTATGAGCAAACGTGTATAAATCTGTGAAGGTGGCAGGAGACGTAGAGAGAGAGAGCTTTAATAAAGAGTGTGTATTCTCAGGCTATGTAGATCAAGGCACTGAATTATAATAAACAAGGAGGTTATGCTGAAGGTCAGGTCCAGCGAGAGCATCGCATCTAGTTTTGTATTATGGACCCAGATCTTTGGTCTGTTTGTAAACCTTCTAAACTTCTGCCTTAGATTCCAGTCTGTAACTCACTCCCAGGTACCTGTTATTCTATATATAAACCACCCTGAACCCCTCAGTTAGATTCCAGTCTGTAACTCACTCCCAGGTACCTGTAATTCTATATATAAACCACCCTGAACCCCTCAGTTAGATTCCAGTCTGTAACTCACTCCCAGGTATCTGTAATTCTATATATAAACCACCCTGAACTCCTCAGTTAGCTTCCAGTCTGTAACTCACTCCCAGGTCTCTGTTATTCTATATATAAACACCCCAAGTCCCTCAGTTAGATTCCAGCCTTTAACTCTCTCCTGGGTATCTGAGCCCCTCGATTAGGTTCCAGTGTGTAACTCTCTCCCAAGAGTCTGTTAGTCTACGCACAAACCACCTGAGCCCCTCGGTTAGGTTTGATTTGATTTGATGTTGTGTTTTTGTTGCCTTTCCCTTGTACTGACACTGACTCCTGGTTCTGTGACAGTGGCAAAACGGAAATCCTTGTTCGATGACAAAGCTGTTGAAATTGAGGAATTGACGTACATCATCAAACAGGTTTGCCACATTGAGTGGAACGCTGCTTTCTTTTTTTTTGAAAGCTGTACAATTCTCCCCTGAAGATAGTCGTGACCCGCATTTCTATTGAACCTTGCACAGCCCCAGGAGCGTAAGACCTGGCTGTGACTGTGGGCTGGTTAAGGACATTGAGGTGGCGATGGATATTTAAGGGACTGAGCTCTCAGCAAAGATTATGCAGTGCAGCGTAAGCTTTAAAAAGGGGTTAATATCACAGACAACCTCACAGTGGAAGGCACGGGACTTGGTGAAGTTCAAAGAAATGCAGATTGTTCTGCTATAATGCGTGTTTCGTTAACAGGAATTTGCTGTAACAATTGATAAATTTGGGGCTGCTGTTTGTAAAGCACAAATTTTTAAAGTATTTATTGGCTGAAATGCGATTACATCATCGAGGCTTTAAGCGCTGTTGCAAAAGGTCAAATTTTCTCTAACACGGGGTTGTACAAGAATGCATCCATCGCTGGTTTTTGACTCTCCGTCTCACGGTGGCTCAGTGGGTTAACACTGCTGCCTCACAACGCCAGGGACCCAGATTCGGTCCCACCTTCAGGCAACTGTCTGGGTGGTGTTTCGCACATTCTCCCGGGTGCTCCGGTTTCCTCCCACAGTCCAAAGGTGTGTAGGTTAGGGTGGATTGGCCGTGGGGGCAATTGCTCATGTTGTCCAGGGACGTGCAGGCTAGGTTGGCTAGCTGGAGGGAACGCTGCAGGATTATGGGGATAGGGGGCGTCTAGGTGGGATGCTCTTCAGAGGGTTAGTGTCAACCCGATGGGCTGAGTGGCCTCCTTCCACACTGGAGGGGCTTCTATTACACACTTGGTGGAACAGTATCCATAAGACTGCTGATGAGATACCCTTTCTCTCTGACTATTACCTGAGAGCAAGTTGGCAGCATCAGTAAAAACCGATGTAAGCTTAAAGGTGCTCAGTGATCAGAAGAGACAGGTCAAAGTTCATCAGGAAAGGGAAGGAGAGAGATGAGAACCTCAATGTCTGATCTGGAACCTGCTGTCTGAAAGGGAGCAGGAACAAATCGAGAATGAGATAAATGTTTGAAAGGGCAAAATTTGCAGGTCCGGGATAATGAGGAGGCAGGAGTGTGGCAAATTGGATAGCTTTCTCACAACGGGCCGAGTTCTGTGACTCCAGAAGCGGCCTTATGCTATGCTGTGTTTTAGTTAACGGTTTTTGTTCACATCATTTATTTCTGACCTGTTAGGATATAAACAGCCTGAACAAGCAGATCGCCCAACTACAAGACTTTGTGAGAACCAAGGAGAGTCAAAATGGCCGACACTTGCAGACGCATTCCAACACCATTGTGGTCTCCCTGCAGGTAATGCCGGGAGCCGGGATCCAGGGGGAACAAAACGGTTTTCTTGGTGTGTCCGTGCAGCTCATTCACGAGCCGGTACACCCGCTGTGGGACGTGACATGGGCATTGCTGGGAAGGCTGTCTCCCGCTGCCTGGGGACCTAACTTCAGAAACTGTCCCTACGCCTCCCACCCTCTGCCTCCCTACTCCTCCTGCCTCGATCTCCCTGCCTCCCCCCCCCCCCCCCGCCGTCAATGTGCAAAATCAACCTCCTCAGCCAAACTTTCAGTCACCGAATATGTGCTGAAGCGGCAGTTGTCAGATTATGTTTGGTCCCATATTTCAGACCAAGATATTCAGTGCAACGGGGCTGCAGTATACACAGGGATTATCGTTAATAGCCAATGACCTTGCTGGACTGGGAAGACGGTACGTCACCTCAGTCACAGCAAGTCACCCGTGAATTCGCTTGCCCCTCGAGTGAGCCTTTGTTTCTGATACCGAGTCCCCCCTCTTTTTTTTTATTTTGGTGACGTGTTGTCTTTTCCCTTCACAGTCCCGGCTGGCCTCCATGTCGAACGATTTTAAGTCGGTTCTCGAAGTGAGGACAGAGGTAACATCAGCTCGAACGTTGAAAAGCTTGACTTTGCAGTAAGAGTTGCCAACTGAGCCGCGGGGGGGGGGGGGGGGGGGGGTGGAATCGTGCTGTCACAGGCTGTGTCCCTGTTGCAAAGCCCACACTTGGCGTGGCTGCTTTTGCATGTGGCTGGAGGGAGTCAGAGACTGAATTGCGGCAAAGTTGTAACTGGGGCTGGCATTTCGACCCCCCCCCCTTTCCCACTGTCCTACTAGATCCAAGTTGGACCTGCTCCACGGCTCCATCCCCTACTTTGCCCTTTGCTTATCAAAAGAAATCTGGACTCCAGGGTTTAAGTGATGGCAAGAGTTTATATAAATCAGGCTGGCCTGTTTTCTCCAGAATTTAGAAGGTTAAAGGGTGATCAAGGTATTAACGGGAAAAGATAGCATTTGAAGATAAATAATTTCCATTGGTTGGTAATTCTAGAACTAAGAGCAGAGCCTGAGAATTAGGGCCAGACTGTTCAGGAGAAATGTCAGGAACCACCGGGACACCCAAAGGTAACTTTCTTTGACAAACAGCACTGAATGCTGGGTCAGTTGTTAATTTTAAATCCAAGGTTGATACATTTTTGTTAAGTAAAGGTATGGAAGGACATGGGCCAAAGGCAGGTATATGGATCAACCCTGATATTATCAAATGGTGGAACAGGCTTGAGGGGCTGAATGGCCTGCGTCCTGTTGCTGTAACTTCCTGTAACACAAAAATCTATCCCTCTCCAGCTAAAAAATATTCAAAGATTCTGCCCCCATCACCTTTTTGGGGAAGAGGGTTTCAAAGACTCGTGACTCTCTCTGAGAAGACATGTCTAGTCACCTCTGTCTTAAAGGGTGACTCCTTATTTTTAAAGGATGATCAGTTGGTTGAGACTCCAGAGGACAGGTGGCACTAGCAGCACAGCCTATTGAGAGTCAACGCTTTCCCAGGGCCATGGTGGAAAATTTGTCAACTAGATTATTTGGTGTTAATGGTCTGAGTCCCATTGATCCTGTTGTGATTATGAATCACTTCACCCAACTCTGACCCAGTGTGATCAACAGGTAATTGCACTCACCGAAGCAGAGGGACATTGGTGCGCTCCAAAATGAATCGTAATGCATTATTTCTCATCCCGATCTGTGAATTACTGAGGCCCTTCCTTCCTGTGCTAAGTCCTGCCAGCCACCAGCTCATCCTATTAGCAGATCCCACTGATAGGGAAGTGAAAGGTTGGATCATCAGAGCAGGAGGCCAGGGCTGTTGAAGTAAATACCAGAGAGGATTAAGGACACTTTGCACAGCATCCTGTGTCACACCTCTTACGACAGCCCAACCCAGCCGTTAGGTCCTGGCAGTAACCCAGGATGTCCACTTCTGTGAATCAAAGTTAGCATGTGTCAGACCGTCATTGGTCAGAGCACCGGGTATACGGAATTGGGATGTTATGTTCGCGTTGTACAGGATGTTGAAGGAAAATCGACGTTTCGGGCAAAAAGCCCTTCACCGGCTTCCCGAAACGTCGATTTTCCTGCTCCTCGAACGCTGCCTGACCTGCTGTGCTTTTCCAGCACCACTCTAATCGAGGCTCTGATTTCCAGCGTCTGCAGCCCTCGCTTTTTGCCGAGGACGTTGATGAAACCTGTTCTGTAAAAGTGTGTGCCGTTGTGGTCACCCCATTATCGGAAGGATATTATTAAACTGGAAAGGGGTTCAGAAAGGATTTACCAGGTGGTGTCGGGAATGCAGGGTTTGAGCTATAAAAATAGACTGGAGCTTTCATCACTGGAGCATAGAGGGTTGAGGTCTATAAAATCATGAGGGGTGTGGATAAGGGCCTTTTCCCTCGGGGAGGGGAGTTCAAAACGAGGTGTATTTGTAAGGTGAGAGGAGAAAGATTTAAAAAGGGCGTGAGAGTGGTCCATGTGTGGAATGAACTGCCACTGAAAGTGGTGGACGCAGGTACAGTTAGATTGTTTAAAAGGCATGAGGATAAGTTCGTGGATAGGGATAAGACATGGGCCAAGTGCAGACAGCTGGGGCAAGTCTAGTTTGGGAGCATGGTGTGGACTGGTTGGACCTGTCAGTCTGTTTCCACTCTGTTTCTGTTGACTGTCTGTTTCCGTGCTGTATGACTCTGACTCTACAGCTGAAAGACCCATCTTAGGGCAACGGAGGTGGTGTATTAGCAAGAAGCAAACACAGACCATGTCAGAGAAGCTCAGCAGACCGAGCAGCAACTGGGTCAGCTCTGAAGGAAACTCCTGCCAGATTCAAACTGGTGTTTCTCTCTCCGCAGATGCAGCCAGACCTGCTGAGTTTCTCCAGCATTTCTCTGTGTTTGATGAAGATTTCCAGCAACTGCAGGATTTGACGGTCATATTAGTGAGTACAGACATGGTCGACGTAAAGAGGATCCTGGGATATTGCCAGTTTCGGTGGCACTTAGTCACCAGGGTAGCACCAACAAGTCTCGGATGTCTGCTATGAAGAGTCTCCTCCCTGAGGCCAAGCCAGTCTCCCGGCCTCCCTCGAAGTTCCTTCCTTGTAATAATGTAAAGCTGCTGCGTGCCAGAAGTGAATTATTAAAGGATAGAGTCTACTGCCGGCTTCATTTTAATCTCAATCTGAGGGATTCCGAAACCTCTGAGCTTGCATCCCAGGATTTTCCCAGTTAGGTCTGACCCTTTTTTTAGGCACGCTGTTGTTTTTTATTTGGTGTCTTATTGAGAGCTTCCCAAGAGAGAGGTGGAGACACCACTGGTGTCCCTAGGAGGCAGCAGCTGCACACTCTTCAGATTGAACTGAACCCTGAGTGAACTTGGGCTGTTTTTAACGTCTTGTCATTCATACGTTCTTTTCCTAACTGGCAGAATCTCAAAATGCAGAGAAACAGAAGAGAGCAGTTCTCACATGCCACAGTTTCAAGCCTACCGCCATCAGCTGCAAATGGTTATGGTAAGCATTGTCCCAATTACAGGAATCTGCTCATTGATACAGCAATTACTGGCACAGTTATAGGACGGTGTGTGTTATACTGTGTCCCTGATACAGACAGTGTGTGTCCCTGACTGACCCTGATACAGGACGGTGTGTGTTATACTGTGTCCCACACTGACCCTGATACAGGACGGTGCGGTGTTACACTGTGTCCCACACTGACCCTGATATAGGATGGTGCGGTATTACACTGTGTCCCTGACTGACCCTGATACAGGACGGTGTGTGTTACACTGTGTCCCTCACTGACCCTGATACAGGACGGTGTGTGTTACACTGTGTCCCACACTGTCCCTGATACAGGACGGTGCGGTGTTACACTGTGTCCCTGATACAGGACGGTGTGGTGTTACACTCTGTCCCTGACTGACCCTGATACAGGACGGTGCGGTGTTACACTGTGTCCCTCACTGACCCTGATACAGGACGGTGCGGTGTTACACTGTGTGTCCCTGACTGACCCTGATACAGGACGGTGCGGTGTTACACTGTGTCCCTGATACAGGACGGTGCGGTGTTACACTGTGTCCCTGATACAGGACGGTGCGGTGTTACACTGTGTCCCTGATACAGGACGGTGCGGTGTTACACTGTGTCCCTGATACAGGACGGTGCGGTGTTACACTGTGTCCCTGATACAGGACGGTGCGGTGTTACACTGTGTCCCTGATACAGGACGGTGCGGTGTTACACTGTGTCCCTGATACAGGACGGTGCGGTGTTACACTGTGTCCCTGATACAGGACGGTGCGGTGTTACACTGTGTCCCTGATACAGGACGGTGCGGTGTTACACTGTGTCCCTGATACAGGACGGTGCGGTGTTACACTGTGTCCCTGATACAGGACGGTGCGGTGTTACACTGTGTCCCTGATACAGGACGGTGCGGTGTTACACTGTGTCCCTGATACAGGACGGTGCGGTGTTACACTGTGTCCCTGATACAGGACGGTGCGGTGTTACACTGTGTCCCTGATACAGGACGGTGCGGTGTTACACTGTGTCCCTGATACAGGACGGTGCGGTGTTACACTGTGTCCCTGATACAGGACGGTGCGGTGTTACACTGTGTCCCTGATACAGGACGGTGCGGTGTTACACTGTGTCCCTGATACAGGACGGTGCGGTGTTACACTGTGTCCCTGATACAGGACGGTGCGGTGTTACACTGTGTCCCTCACTGACCCTGATACAGGACGGTGCGGTGTTACACTGTGTCCCTGACTGACCCTGATACAGGACGGTGCGGTGTTACACTGTGTCCCTGACTGACCCTGATACAGGACGGTGCGGTGTTACACTGTGTCCCTCACTGTCCCTGATACAGGACGGTGCGGTGTTACACTGTGTCCCTGACTGTCCCTGATACAGGACGGTGCGGTGTTACACTGTGTCCCTGACTGTCCCTGATACAGGACGGTGCGGTGTTACACTGTGTCCCTGATACAGGACGGTGCGGTGTTACACTGTGTCCCTGATACAGGACGGTGTGGTGTTACACTGTGTCCCTGACAGACCCTGATACAGGACGGTGCGGTGTTACACTGTGTCCCTGATACAGGACGGTGTGTGTTTCACTGTGTCCCTCACTGTCCCTGATACAGGACGGTGCGGTGTTACAGTGTGTGTCCCTGACTGTCCCTGATACAGGACGGTGCGGAGTTACACTGTGTCCCTCACTGACCCTGATACAGGACGGTGCGGTGTTACACTGTGTCCCACACTGACCCTGATACAGGACGGTGCGGTGTTACACTGTGTGACCCTGATACAGGACGGTGCGGTGTTACACTGTGTGACCCTGATACAGGACGGTGTGTGTTACACTGTGTGTCCCTGACTGTCCCTGATACAGGACGGTGCGGTGTTACACTGTGTCCCTGACTGACCCTGATACAGGACGGTGTGTGTTACACTGTGTGTCCCTGACTGACCCTGATACAGGACGGTGCGGTGTTACACTGTGTCCCTCACTGTCCCTGATACAGGACGGTGCGGTGTTACACTGTGTCCCTGATACAGGACGGTGCGGTGTTACACTGTGTCCCTGACTGACCCTGATACAGGACGGTGCGGTGTTACACTGCGTCCCTGACTGACCCTGATACAGGACGGTGTGGTGTTACACTGTGTCCCTCACTGACCCTGATACAGGACGGTGCGGTGTTACACTGTGTCCCTGACTGACCCTGATACAGGACGGTGCGGTGTTACACTGTGTGACCCTGATACAGGACGGTGCGGTGTTACACTGTGTCCCTGACTGACCCTGATACAGGACGGTGCGGTGTTACACTGTGTCCCTCACTGACCCTGATACAGGACGGTGCGGTGTTACACTGTGTGACCCTGATACAGGACGGTGCGGTGTTACACTGTGTCCCTGACTGACCCTGATACAGGACGGTGTGGTGTTACACTGTGTCCCTCACTGACCCTGATACAGGACGGTGCGGTGTTACACTGTGTCCCTGACTGACCCTGATACAGGACGGTGCGGTGTTACACTGTGTCCCTCACTGACCCTGATACAGGACGGTGCGGTGTTACACTGTGTGTCCCACACTGACCCTGATACAGGACGGTGTGGTGTTACACTGTGTCCCTCACTGACCCTGATACAGGACGGTGTGGTGTTACACTGTGTCCCTCACTGACCCTGATACAGGACGGTGCGGTGTTACACTGTGTCCCTCACTGACCCTGATACAGGACGGTGCGGTGTTACACTGTGTCCCTCACTGACCCTGATACAGGACGGTGCGGTGTTACACTGTGTGTCCCTGACTGACCCTGATACAGGACGGTGTGGTGTTACACTGTGTCCCTCACTGACCCTGATACAGGACGGTGCGGAGTTACACTGTGTCCCTGATACAGGACGGTGCGGTGTTACACTGTGTCCCACACTGACCCTGATACAGGACGGTGCGGTGTTACACTGTGTCCCTCACTGACCCTGATACAGGACGGTGCGGTGTTACACTGTGTCCCACACTGACCCTGATACAGGACGGTGCGGTGTTACACTGTGTCCCTGATACAGGACGGTGCGGTGTTACACTGTGTCCCTGATACAGGACGGTGTGGTGTTACACTGTGTCCCTGACAGACCCTGATTCAGGACGGTGCGGTGTTACACTGTGTCCCTCACTGACCCTGATACAGGACGGTGCGGTGTTACACTGTGTGTCCCTGACTGACCCTGATACAGGACGGTGCGGTGTTACACTGTGTCCCTCACTGACCCTGATACAGGACGGTGCGGTGTTACACTGTGTCCCTCACTGACCCTGATACAGGACGGTGCGGTGTTACACTGTGTCCCTCACTGTCCCTGATACAGGACGGTGCGGTGTTACACTGTGTCCCTGACTGTCCCTGATACAGGACGGTGCGGTGTTACACTGTGTCCCTGACTGTCCCTGATACAGGACGGTGCGGTGTTACACTGTGTCCCTGATACAGGACGGTGCGGTGTTACACTGTGTCCCTGATACAGGACGGTGTGGTGTTACACTGTGTCCCTGACAGACCCTGATACAGGACGGTGCGGTGTTACACTGTGTCCCTGATACAGGACGGTGTGTGTTTCACTGTGTCCCTCACTGTCCCTGATACAGGACGGTGCGGTGTTACAGTGTGTGTCCCTGACTGTCCCTGATACAGGACGGTGCGGAGTTACACTGTGTCCCTCACTGACCCTGATACAGGACGGTGCGGTGTTACACTGTGTCCCACACTGACCCTGATACAGGACGGTGCGGTGTTACACTGTGTCCCTCACTGACCCTGATACAGGACGGTGCGGTGTTACACTGTGTCCCTCACTGACCCTGATACAGGACGGTGCGGTGTTACACTGTGTCCCTGATACAGGACGGTGCGGTGTTACACTGTGTCCCTGACTGACCATGATACAGGACGGTGCGGTGTTACACTGTGTGACCCTGATACAGGACGGTGCGGTGTTACACTGTGTGACCCTGATACAGGACGGTGTGTGTTACACTGTGTGTCCCTCACTGACCCTGATACAGGACGGTGCGGTGTTACACTGTGTCCCTGACTGACCCTGATACAGGACGGTGTGTGTTACACTGTGTGTCCCTGACTGACCCTGATACAGGACGGTGCGGTGTTACACTGTGTCCCTCACTGTCCCTGATACAGGACGGTGCGGTGTTACACTGTGTCCCTGATACAGGACGGTGCGGTGTTACACTGTGTCCCTGATACAGGACGGTGCGGTGTTACACTGTGTCCCTGACTGACCCTGATACAGGACGGTGCGGTGTTACACTGTGTGTCCCACACTGACCCTGATACAGGACGGTGTGGTGTTACACTGTGTCCCTCACTGACCCTGATACAGGACGGTGCGGTGTTACACTGTGTCCCTGACTGACCCTGATACAGGACGGTGCGGTGTTACACTGCGTCCCTGACTGACCCTGATACAGGACGGTGTGGTGTTACACTGTGTCCCTCACTGACCCTGATACAGGACGGTGCGGTGTTACACTGTGTCCCTGACTGACCCTGATACAGGACGGTGCGGTGTTACACTGTGTGACCCTGATACAGGACGGTGCGGTGTTACACTGTGTCCCTGACTGACCCTGATACAGGACGGTGCGGTGTTACACTGTGTCCCTCACTGACCCTGATACAGGACGGTGCGGTGTTACACTGTGTGACCCTGATACAGGACGGTGCGGTGTTACACTGTGTCCCTGACTGACCCTGATACAGGACGGTGTGGTGTTACACTGTGTCCCTCACTGACCCTGATACAGGACGGTGCGGTGTTACACTGTGTCCCTGACTGACCCTGATACAGGACGGTGCGGTGTTACACTGTGTCCCTCACTGACCCTGATACAGGACGGTGCGGTGTTACACTGTGTGTCCCACACTGACCCTGATACAGGACGGTGTGGTGTTACACTGTGTCCCTCACTGACCCTGATACAGGACGGTGCGGTGTTACACTGTGTCCCTCACTGACCCTGATACAGGACGGTGCGGTGTTACACTGTGTCCCTCACTGACCCTGATACAGGACGGTGCGGTGTTACACTGTGTCCCTCACTGACCCTGATACAGGACGGTGCGGTGTTACACTGTGTGTCCCTGACTGACCCTGATACAGGACGGTGTGGTGTTACACTGTGTCCCTCACTGACCCTGATACAGGACGGTGCGGTGTTACACTGTGTCCCTGATACAGGACGGTGCGGTGTTACACTGTGTCCCTGATACAGGACGGTGCGGTGTTACACTGTGTCCCTCACTGACCCTGATACCGGACGGTGCGGTGTTACACTGTGTGTCCCTGACTGACCCTGATACAGGACGGTGCGGTGTTACATTGTGTCCCTCACTGACCCTGATACAGGACGGTGCGGAGTTACACTGTGTCCCTGATACAGGACGGTGCGGTGTTACACTGTGTCCCTCACTGACCCTGATACAGGACGGTGCGGTGTTACACTGTGTCCCTCACTGACCCTGATACAGGACGGTGCGGAGTTACACTGTGTCCCTGATACAGGACGGTGCGGTGTTACACTGTGTCCCTCACTGACCCTGATACAGGACGGTGCGGTGTTACACTGTGTGTCCCTGACTGACCCTGATACAGGACGGTGCGGTGTTACATTGTGTCCCTCACTGACCCTGATACAGGACGGTGTGGTTTTGCACTCTGTCTCTGACTGACCCTGATACAGGATGGTGCGGAGTTACACTGTGTCCCTCACTGACCCTGATACAGGACGGTGTGGTTTTGCACTCTGTCTCTCACTGCCTTGGGTGCAAGATCAACGTTTTCAAGGTTTTAACAAGTGAAAGATTAATTTTAGTTGAACTATTTGTTGTTTAAGAAATATCGGGTTTTGTTCAGAATCTTAAAGAAAATTCGAGACAGACCTATCAGGAAATGGTGATGTCCGGAAGCACATCTGCATACATAGGGACTTTCCAAGAAGCAGAGGATGATATTTAGTTGTTAGTTGTAATCTGCTAATAATAGACTGTCATTCGCTACAATCTCCCTGAATGCCAGGACTAGCCTGGGAATCGGAATGGCCTTCTCCTACTCCTCTATATTAGGAAAATTCTGCACGGTCATGGAACTCCCAGGCAAGTGCTCCCAGGTAAAGCCAGTGAAATTAATCTGAGTGTGACAGGTCTGAGCTCGATCAAGTGGGGTCAAGATGGAGGGTAACCATGATTCCAGCTGCTTGTTTCATCATGTTCCTAAAATCCTGCCAGTATTTCCCCCGCCCAACGTCCTGAACAGGTTCCCATTATTCTGATTTTCACCTGGTTTTGCTTTCTGCTCCCCCCCCCCCCCCCCCCCCACCGACCCCTGAAGAATTAAGTTCTGTCTCCATCGACCCTGTTGAACTCTTTAATCATCTTAAACATTTTAATCCAATCACCTCCATAATCTCCCCAACCCACAAAGAACAGACCAATCTGTGCAACCTGTCCTCGTAACTTAACTGTTTCAGGCCCAGTGTCGTTCTGGTGAAACTGCTCTTGCGTGCCCTCCCTCCTTCATGTGGCCAGGTCTCCAGCCAGCCCCTAGCCTTCGCAACCCCACTGCCTTAAGCTAGTGTCTCAACTCCTGCATGTCTCCCTCCGCAGGTGGGTCAGTGTTGCTGCAAGACGATGCACGCAGATCAGGGGACATCGCCATTGACATGGACACCAAGACCAGCCAGCAGCTTCAGCTCATCGGCGAGCAGGTAAGGGAGGCGACAAAGCTCAGTCCGAATCACCCCGTCCCGACCCACTGCCAGTCTCTTGGCCCCTTACCCCTCCTCTCGGCTCCCCTTGCCCCTTCTCTGTTCTCCCCCTCTCGTCTTGTCATACCTTTGTGGGTACCTTGCAGTCAGTGTCCACATCACAGTTTGTGCTGGATAATTGTCTTCTGGAACGAGTTTTGAGAAGATCTGTAGCTCAGGTTGAGGTCCTGGATGTCGGTTTGCTAGCTGAGTTGGAAGGTTCGTTTTCAGACGTTTCGTCACCATACTGGGTAACATGTCTGGTGACGAAACGTCTGAAAACAAACCTTCCAGCTCAGCAAGCAAACCGACATCCTGTCTTCTGAAGGTCAGTCACGGGATGCGGGTGTCACTGGCTACGTCCTGCATTTATTACCCATTCCTAATTAGCCATAGACTCATACAGCACGGAAATAGTCCCTTCAGTCCAACCAGCCCATGCCAACCATAATCCCAAACTAAACTCGACCCCCTGCCTCCTCCTGGACCCTATCCCTCCAAACCCTTTCCAATTCATGTACTTATCCGAATGTGTCTCAATTGTTGTAACCGTACCCGAGTCCATCACTTCCTCAGGAAGGTCATTCCACACGCGAGCGACCCTCAATGGAAAAAAAATTGCATCATTTTTTTTTTAAAAAAATCTCTCTCCTTGCCCTCTGATCTTGAAATTCCCCATCCCAGGGAGAAGACAACCACCATTAACTCTATCTGTACCCTCATTATTTTATAAATATCTATCCGGTCATCTCTCAAGCTCCTATGCTCCAGTGAGAAACCTTCTCGCAGAGCGCTTTAGGGAACATCTCCGGGACACCCGCACCAATCGACCCCACTGTCCCGTGGCCCAACATTTCAACTCCCCCTCCCACTCTGCCGAGTACATGCAGGTCCTGGGCCGCCTCCACCACCACTCCCTCACCACCTGATGCCTGGAGGAAGAACGCCTCATCTTCCGCCTCGGAACCCTTCAACCCCAGGGCATTGATGTAGACTTCACCAGTTTCCTCATTTCCCCTGCCCCTACCTTACCTCAATTCCAACCTGCCAGCTCAGCACCGCTCTCATGACCTGTCCCACCTGTCAGTCTTCCTTCCCACCTATCCACTCCACCCTCCTCTCCGACCTATCACCTTTACCCCCACCTCCATTCACCATATTGCACTCAGCTCCCTTCTCCCCAGCCCCCCCCCATTTATTTCTCCACTCCCGAGGCTCCCAGCCTTTTCCCTGAAATGTTGATTTTCCTGCTCCTCGGATGCTGCCTGACCTACTGTGCTTTTCCAGCACTGCTCTAATCTTCAGCATCTGCAGTCCTCACTTTCACCTGAAAGACCGTCCCAACCTATCCAGCCATGTTTTATTTAATAACTGCAGAGCTCCGGCCGGCCTGTAATGGAACGTAGGGCGTTTGTAGCCGTGTTATGACAAGCTGTGGTTTGGTATTTGAGCAAGGGGCTTTTGGGAACCTCTTTCCTCAGGCTGCTTTGGACGAGTGGTGCCCACCCAAGATGGAGGGAGGGTGGGGGTGGGATTGACCTTCGACACGAGCACGTTTGACCACCCGGTTACCTCTCCCTAACTTTCACCTGCTCATCGTGTTTAAGAAACAGCCTGCGTGACCTGGGGCCTTGTCTCTGTCTCTCTGTCTGTCTGTCCTGTCTGTCTGTCCTGTCCTGTCTGCCCTCTCTGTCTGTCTGCCCTCTGTCTGTCTGCCCTCTCTGTCTGTCTCTGCCTGTCTGTCTGTCTCTGCCTGTCTGTCTGTCTCTGCCCGTCTGTCTGTCTCTGCCCGTCTGTCTGTCTCTGCCCGTCTGTCTGTCTCTGCCCGTCTGTCTGTCTCTGCCCGTCTGTCTGTCTCTGCCCGTCTGTCTGTATCTGCCTGTCTCTGTGTCTCTCTCTCTGCCTGTTTCTGTGTGTCTCTCTCTGCCTGTTTCTGTGTGTCTCTCTCTCTGTCTCTCTCTCTCTCTCTCACTGTCTCTTCAATAACACCCCCCCACTCCTCCCCACCCCCACAGGATTCCTACATCCAGAGCAGAGCGGACACTATGCAAAACATTGAAGCCACCATCGTGGAGCTGGGCTCCATCTTCCAGCAGCTCGCACACATGGTCAAGGAGCAAGAAGAGACCATTCAGAGGTGGGCAGGAGTGGTGGGGGGGGATGGTGAGGGGGTACTGTGGGGAATGAGGCCTACCTCCCTGTTCAGGAGTGCAGCTTTCCCGGGCCGCGACTCTCTGCCTTGGATGGGGGAGTGAAAGAACAAGCCATTGGGCACCCCCTCCGTGAGCTTCACCGCCTCCAGTCTGCCCATACTCCAGCCTTGACCGACGGGGGAAAGCATCTCCTCAGGGGGTGGGCCGGGCTATTTGACTGGCGGGGCTTCGGGTGAAGCTCTTGCTCGGCCTTTCCCCAACCCCATACCCACCTGTGTCGTGTCTCTCACTATTGGTGGGATGGGTGGGCGACGTGCGTCCTGATTGGGTTGGGGGGGTGAGGTGAGGGGTTGGGGTGGGAGGTTGGTGGGAGTTTTGGGGGGGTGGGGAGTCAAGGGAGTGTGTGGGTGGGGGTTTTTGGGGGTGAAGTTGGAGGGGTGCAGGGAAGTGGGTGGGTGTTTTGGGGAGTGTTGGGGGGGCTTGCAGGGGTGGGGGTTTTGGGTGGGGTGGTGGTTAGGGGAGTGTGTGGGGTTAGGGTTTTGGGGGCAGAGTTGGGGGTCGGGTGGGTGGGGTGGGTGGGGTTAGGGTTTTGGGGGTGGAGTTGGGGGGTCAGGGGTGTGGGTGGGGTTAGGTTTTTAGGGACAGAGTTGGGGGTCGTGGAGTGGGGGGTGTGTGTGTGTGGGGTTAGCGTTTTAGGGGTGGGGTTGGGGGGTCAGGGGTGTGTGTGTGGGGGGTTAGCGTTTTAGGGGTGGGGTTGGGGATCAGGGGTATGTGGGGGTGGAGTTGGGGGTCAGGGGTGTGTGGGGGGTTAGGGTTTTGGGGGTGGAGTTGGGGATCAGGGGTGTGTGGGGGTGGAGTTGGGGGTCAGGGGTGTGTGTGGGGTTAGGGTTTTGGGGCAAAGTTGGGCGTCGGATGTGTGGGGGCAGAGTTGGGGGTCAGGGGAGTGGGGTGTGGGGGTTAGGGTTTTGGGGCAAAGTTGGGCGTCGGGGATGTGTGGGGGCAGAGTTGGGGGTCAGGGGAGTGGGGTGTGGGGGTTAGGGTTTTGGGGCAAAGTTGGGCGTCGGGGATGTGTGGGGGCAGAGTTGGGGGTCAGGGGAGTGGGGTGTGGGGGTTAGGGTTGTGGGGTGGAGTTGAGGGTCGGGGGTGTGTGGGGTTAGGGTTTTGGGGGTGGAGCTGGGGGTCAGGGTGTGTGTGGGGTTAGGGTTTTGGGGGTGGAGTTGGGATCAGGGGAGTGGGGGGGGGTGTGGTGGGGGTGTGAGAGGTGGGTGGGTGTATAGGTGGGATGTTTAGGGGCAGAGTTGGGGGTGGGTTCAGGGAATGGGGGTGTGCGGGTGAGGGTTTGATGGGTTGTGGGTATGGGGTGGGTGGGGGATTTGTGGATTGGTGTGGGGAAGTGGATTGGGGTTTTGGGGGGTCGGAGGGGGGAGGTTAGGTGGTATGTGGATTTTGCTGTGAAAGGCCATGTGGACACCAGACTCTGACCGCGGCCCCTCCTCCACCCCCATCCCCCCCCCACCCCGCAGGATTGATGCCAATGTTGAGGACACAGAGTTGAACGTGGCAGCGGCGCACACCGAGATCCTCAAATACTTCCAGTCCGTCGCCTCCAACCGCTGGCTGATGGTCAAGATCTTCCTCATCCTCGCCGTCTTCTTCATCGTCTTCGTGGTGTTCCTGGCCTAGGACCAGCTCCTGCCCCATCCCCACTCGCCCAACCCGAATCGGCAACCCTCCTCCAGATTCCTCACCCCATCCTTCGACCCCCCCTCACCACCACCTGAGAGAGAGAGAGAGAGAGAGAGAGGCCATGGGACTTGAAGACCGTGGAAACACCAGGCGGCAGTGTCTGAACGTACCCGTTGCTGCCGTCTGCGGGTTGCCGAGTCTGGGCCGGAGACAGAGAAAGTTCCAGAAATCACTGGAGCCGGCAGATCTGTCCACCCTCTCGCCCGTTGTTTGAGGGGCACTGACCTGCCCGTTACCCTCCAGTGTTTCCTTTGCTCTCTTCCTTCTGTTCTGTCCACTCTGTTGGCCGACCCTGAAAGCTGGTGGGCGGGGGGGGGGGGGGGGGGGGAGGAAGTGACCGGTGGGAGCTTGCTTTTGGCCCAGAGTGGGCACACCCAGCGGCAGTCTGTTGGCGCCTGGTTTGGGTTTTTAACGTGTGCGTGCCCCAGCCTGACCGCATCTCCCTGTGTGCCCCCCCCCCCACTTCTCTGGCTTTGCCCTCACCAGCTGCTGGGTCCTTTTCCAAATCAGTTTCAGAAGATGTTCCTCCAGTTTTAGCTGGTGAATGATGCTGACCTGTCAAGGTGAGTGCAGCCTGATCTGTGTTGTTCCCCCCCAGCCCTCGTCCTAAAGGACTGGTTTTAATTGTAACCCCTAATCCACTTCACCCCACCTGTCCCCCTGGATCCCATGTATGGACAGTGTCATAACCTGAGGTCGGGTTGTGGGGCGGCTGGGCTTTGAATCTGCCGGGACATGTGCCCCCTTGCTCACCCTCTGCCTGCGTTCGTGCCCTCCCCTATTCAAGGTTTGAGCTGTCCCTTTTAATTCTCCTCTGGCTGGGTGCATTCCCCCCCCCGCCCCCCCCAACCAAAAATCCATATCCACTTCAGGTGCTGGGCAGTGTCAAGCATCAGTCACAGGGCATCATGGCTCATTTCCTCACCCATAGGGGGAAGCTCAGCCTGGTACTCCCCAGGCCTTGGAGGGCTTTGAGAATCTTTGGATGGTAAGGTGTCCTAGTGAGGGTTTGGGGTGTGGGGGTAGCGGGATCAGTGGGTAGTGACCAAGGGGGGCACGACCCCCTTGATTGACTTTATGCCCATTCCGAGCACTCTCAAATCTCCCTGCTGTTGAGAAGAGGAGACATTGAAAACACAAGAAAATGAGTCCCGACAGACGACGGGATGATTCTGTAAAATGTCTACCTTCGTCCACCTTTATACAAACTAGAGAGCAGTGGAAGCGGACTGTGGATTAGATAGTCACAATCAACCAGGATATGTTCTGAAGGCACATTGAGAGAAATTTGGGAGTAATTCCCTCCTAAATGTGTCATTCACGGTTCACTCGTTTGGTGTTGAGAGAGTGTTTGCTTCTTCTGACTTCACCTTGCTGTCTTCAGAGGTTGGAGATGGAAGGGGGGTGGGAATGCGTAGGCCGAAAACTCTTTCCCCTCGATAGCTGCTTCATCCCAAATGTCCACCCGTCACTGTGCTTTGGCTGGGAGCAGTGCTGTTGGAATAGGATCCCTTTGGGTGTGAAGCTGAGCAAGGGCCATCCTGTCACATTACCCCTCCTGAAGGGTGCCCACTCCCACCAGGTAGGTCTGCAAGGCCCCAGTGCACTGGGTGAGCTACAGCTGCCTACCCACAGGGGCAAGGGAATAACAAACAGGTTTTCACCCCCATCTCTCAAGCTGCCCTGGGTGTCAGGGAATAGGGGGACACTGGGAGGAGTCAGTGCCTGAAGACTGGGCCTCAAGGTGCTGACGACCCATTCAGCACTGAGACACCAACGATTACATCTCTCGGCGTCAGTGCTGCCGACTTTGGGAATGCTTCCATTTACTTTGGCGAGGACGTTCCCTTCCATTCCAGTCAATTCTGATTTTAAAGCAAATGTGATTATTCCTCTCCTTTTAAGATGTAGCAAGTTGTTATTGAGCCAGGCTGCTGCGCTTGTGTCAGTGTAATGCCCGTCGGGTTTACCTTGATGGCTGCAACCCACCCAAATGGCCCCGGGGTTAATCCTTTTGCCCGTGTATCTCCAGGCCGCGTGTCCAGGGGATGAGCCTGTGCCAGTTCCGTGGGCGCGACAGATCCCCATGCAGGATGCTCGCAATGTCCTGCTGGCAAACCGAAGCGATCTCTCTGAAAAGCGAGAGACTCCAGTTTCTCAGCAGATGCACCCGCACTCCCTCAAGTGAAACGACTCACTTCCCTCCCCCCAACCCCCCCCCCCCCCCCTCAGCCCTTACCCAGACGGAGAGGAGGGAGGGAGATGAGCTGAGCTTGCGCTCGGTCTCAAAAGCGGTGCCCTCGTTGTGCATGCTGGAGCTCCGTTTGCCATCCAAGGCGGGATGGCAAGTTTGTACATGTGGCGTATATCTCCCCCCCCCCCCCCCCCCCCCCCCACCTCCCACAAAGCCCCTTCCCAACACCCCCCTGAAAATAACTGGACCCCCCCCCCCATCCCCCCGCGGGCCCTCCTGCTGTAAATGAAACCTTTTCTGCTCTTTGTTAATGGAGCAGGTTAGTGTGAACTGTATAGAACTGTACATAAACGACCTGCTTGATATGTGTAGATTAGTTTTTAACTCATGTTTTCATTCTTGTAAATCTCTGAAGTTACTGTGATCTGGGTCACACCACCACTCCCCCCATCTCTGTGCCTACTTTCCTGTTATGCTCCCTTACCTCTGTCACAGTATTAAAGTCAGAATCTCTCCCTGCGCTACGTCCATGTAGTGCACAGATTTGTTATCGGTCTTACTTCACACTTCCTTCCCTCCATCATCTCCAGTTTTCCTATTCCTTTTAAGACAATTTACACTTAGCGGCAGAGAGAGCTGCTTGATACTGACCAAAGGCATGTTCTCCCTCCTGCTGCCACCATGCTCTGTGATCCAGCCATTACACAATCTCTTTCCCACCTCCGCCCCCACCCCAAACAAAAAAAAACATCTGACAAACTGTACCAGTAACAATTAAACCAATGATTTGTGTGCTGTACCAGGCCATCTGTGCAACCTTGCTTATCCCAGGGAGTGACCTCTGCACAGGGGTGAGGCTGGCGAGAGGGCACCCCCACATCCTGCCACTTGAAAGCTCTGTCAGATGTCGAGGGCTTGACTGGTGGTGAGCAGGCGGCACTCAGCTCTGAGAGAGCAGCATCTTCAAGTGGCTACTTCTTCAGCTCTGGGGTGCACCTCCGTGGTGGAGCTCAACTGTAATATAAGCACTAAATTTATTTTTTGAAAAATGTATAATATGAATTAATTTCAGCCCAAAGATTACCCCACCCTGCCCCAATAAAGCATGTCATGCAACATCTTTAGAATCACTTCTTTCACCCGTGGAGTTTGTGTTCGTGTCAAGGTCAAAAGTCGGCATGCTGTTCTGATCTTCTGTCAAACCCTCCCTCTCTTCGTCAAACAGTCCCACAACAAGGGACAGCATGGGGTTAGCTGTAGCATCAAGCTCCCTGTCCGCCACCTCCCTCAAGCAAGCTCCCAGGAGAAGGGGACCATTGATTTAGATGCAGAATAAAGCGCTCTCAACAGTGCCCCATACTCCCATGTTGACACTGGGTGAGCTGAAGTGAGTGGATGTTTGTGGGAGCAGAGAGAATTAGCATGGACTGTCTGGGTGAATGAATCCGAAGATGGAAACTGGTCAGTACATGAACCTGTTCACAAGACCCCTCCAAGATGTTCCTTTCTACATGGGACATGTTTTTATCGGGTACAGAGGAACCTCAAGTATCCGGCATTCGGTTATCCGAGTATCGGATTATCCAGCAAGATCGCAGGGTCTCGATGCTTGGCTAAATAATGTTATTTGGCATTCGATTGTTCGGAATGCAATTAACCGAACAAAATGCTCCCTGCCTGTGTCCTTCGGGTAATCAAGGTTCCTCAGTATGTGGCCTGCTCTGGCTCAGTGTTGGGGGGGGGGGGGGTCTCTCCTTGTGAATCAGAAAATCGAAACCCTTTACCAAGCCTTAGGGTGCTTGTAATCCAAGCTGAGCCCTTCAGTGCACCACTGAGGGAGTGCTGCACAATCAGTGGTATCATTGTTCATCGAGTCATTAAATGGTGTAATGGGGATAATACAACCCTGCCACTCCTATAAGGGGATGTAAAATCTGTTAGAATTAAAAGAGGAGCAATGGAGTTCTTCCTGGCCTTCCAGCCCACTTTCACCCACTGCTGCTGCTTGTGGGAGCTTGCTGTGCGTACGTTGGCAGCCCCTGTTTTCCACAATGCAACCGTGGCCGCTCTTCAGAGGCCCCTCTGATCCTAACAGCTGCCAGGTCAAGGAAGCCCGTCGATACCCCATCCTAGGTAGCCGCACACCTCCGTGCAAATGGCAAGGCAGAAAGTACCTTTCACTGTCCTCAGGCAGAAGTGCTGAGGGGATAACCCAACCCTGCCTCGTCCCCACTTCCGTACGATTTTTAATGCCATTGCGATTCACTCGGTGATATCCAGAAAAGACCGTAAAGGCCTTGGATACAGCAAAGTGCCCCTGACGGTATCACTGGCTGTTGTACTGAAGACTTGTGCACCTCAAATTTGGCCGTAGCCTTGCCAGACTGCTCCAGTGTGGCTGTGATACGAATATTGGTGTGGGAAGTTGCCCAGAGTCACGCTGTCCATAACCAGCAGGGCTAACCCATTCTTACCCGTTCACCGCCACATGGGTGTACCCTCGATGGACAGCTCTGTGATGTTGACATTGCTATTGAAAGACACTGATCTATTGATACCTGGCTCGCCAGTGTGCATTGTGGGTTCTGCTAGGGGCCATGCTGCTCTCAGACCTCTGGTCCACGCATGCATCAAAGAGGCGGAAGTGGGTACTGCAGACGCTGGAGATTAGAGTCAAAATAGAGTGGTGCTGGCAAAGCGCAGCAGGTCAGGCAGCATCCAAGGAGCAGGACAATCAATGTTTCGGGCAAAAGCCCTTCCTGATTCTCCTGTTCCTGATTCTCCTGTTCCACCAGCTGTGCTTTTCCAGCACCACTCTAATCTTGACATGCATCAAAGCACAGAGTGCCCTTGAAGTCAGGCGATATTTTGATCCTTTGGGATCAAGGCGCCTCAGCAGAATTGGGATTTGAGGGAAGCAGTAGGATTGCAGTACAAACTCTGGATTAGTGGTGCTGGAAGAGCACAGCAGTTCAGGCAGGATCCAAGTAGCTTCGAAATCGACTTGGATGCTGCCTGAACTGCTGTGCTCTTCCAGCACCACTAATCCAGAATCTGGTTTCCAGCATCTGCAGTCATTGTTTTTACCTTGTAGTACAAACTGTTTGTCCTGTTCAGGTCCAAATTGTGTTGGTCTGAATGTAGTCGGCAGTCAATAGACAATAGGCAACAGGTGCAGGAGTAGGCCATTCTGCCCTTCGAGCCTGCACCACCATTCATTATGATCATGGCTGATCATCATCCTTCTCAGTCCTTGCGGGATCAGTCGGTTCCGTAGGCAGGCGCTGAGGAAGGAGATGTGGCTGTGGTAGCGAATCTGCTTAGCACCTCTGCCTCATTGTACCAGGGACCCAGGTTTGATTCCAGTTGAGGTAAGCGCTCTATTAAAGCCAAGCTAACACAGAAAGCGTGTTGTACTTCCTTTGTTTATTTTTCATGGCATCACTGGCTAAGCCAGCATTGATTCACCATCCCTAACTGTTCTTGGGAAGCTTGCAGTCCATGTGCTGTAGGTAGACCTACAATGTCATTACGGTGTCCAGAGACATTGATATATTCTGTCTCCAAGTCAGGCTTAGAGGGGAACTTACAGATGGTGGTGTCTGACGTCCCTGTCCTTCTACACGGTAGAGGTCACAGGCGTGGAAAAGTGCTGCCTAAGGAGCTTTGGTGAGTTATTGCTGTGTATCTTGTAGATGGTACACACTGCTGGTACTAGCGTTGATGGAATTTGGTTGGGGGGGTGCAGGAGAATGCTTGTTTGTGGACGTGGAGCCAGTCAGGCTGGGTGTTGAGCTGCTGGAGGGTCGTTGGGGCTGCACCCATCCAGGGCAAGATGGGATTATTCCATCGCACCGCTAACTTGTAGACGGTGGACAGGCTTTCGTGAGTCACTCAGCACAGAGCTCCCAAACGCTGGTCTGCTCTTGTCAATGCGTAAATATTTTCCACTGGAACAGGTCCTCTTGGCTCAGAGCTAGGGACACTAACACTGTGCCACAAGAGGCCAAAAGCCACAGTGTGGATAAAGTTGGTTCAGTTCACCAGGATATCGCCAACAGGGGTATCAGTGATATTAACGCCATTTGAATGTCTAGGTGAGATGGTAGACTCTCTCTCTCATTGGAGGTGGTCATTGCCTGAGACTTGTCTGGTGCGAATGTTACTTGCTGCTGACCAATCCAATGCCATTCAGGTTTCGCTGCATTTGGATGCAGGTTGGTTTAGTTGACTTGAATAATGTGCGGTTAGAAGTGATTGGAAGCCAATATCTCAGCTGCAGGAGTTCCTCAGGCAAGTGTGCAAGGCTCAACCACCTTCATCAATTATTCCCAATCCCCTCAGTCATAAGGTTAGAAGTGGCGCGTGTGTCAATGTTCAGCACCCCACACAGCTCCTCAAGTGGTGCCCTCATAGTGGCGTGGGGAGGTGCTGTAAAAGCGATAGCATTGTCGATCCCTTCCATCACTTTATTCCAGACTCTGCTGTCACTTGAAGCCAAATGACCTTCTCTGAGTTTGTCGGTTTCGCCCTTTTTTATCGCCATTTTTTACCCACTGGTGTCATGCAGCACCAGAAAAAAAGACCCTTCAGTCTGCTGAATCTGTGTCAGTCAAAAAGCAATCACCTCACGGTTCTTAATCTCATTTTCCAGCGCTTAGCCCATAGCCTGGTATCACAAGGAGGACATCTCCAATACTTATTCAATGTTTGGAGGGTTTCTGCCTCCAGCACTCTCTCAGGCAGTGAGTTCCAGATCTCCACCACCTTCTGAATGAAAATTATTTTCCTCCCATTTGCTCTAAACCTCCTGCCCTTACCTTTAAATCAATACCCCTGGGCATGGATTCCTCCACTAAAGGAAAACGCCTCTTCCCATCTTACCTACCTGTGCCCCTCATAATTTTATACATCTCAGTCATTCCCCCCCCCCCCCCCACACCCTGGCCTCATCTGCTCCTATGAAAACAACCTGTCTGGACAAACTCTTGCAACTCTCCAGCAAAGGCAGCATTCTGGTAAACCCATGCACCCTCTCCAATGCTAAACCATTCCTCCTGTCCCGTGGAATCCAGAGCCGCACACCTTAATGTGGCTGAACCAATGTGTTGTACACTCCCTGTTCTTAAACTCTATGCCTCTGCTAATAAAGGCAGGTATTTCAAATGGTTTCTTTACCTACCTGTCCTGATACTTTAAGGGACTTGGTTTTGAGAGGAACCTCGATAATCTGAATGACACAGACGAGGAGTATTTTGCTCGGATAATCAAATGCTGGGTAACACACGCTAGTCAAGCGCCTTGCGATCCTGTCTGGATAATCCCAAGTTTGGATAATCAAGGTTCCTCCATATACCATCAGAGAAACCTCGGGCCTTTGCAGGGTGGTCCCTTTTGCGATGTATTCACTTTCCCTCCTTTGTCTCACCCAGGTGCGTGACCTCACACGTACCCGAATTAAATTCTATCAGGCCGTCTGACCAGCTCTGGATTCCACGGGACAGGAGGAATGGTTTAGCATTGGAGAGGGTGCATGGGTTTACCAGAATGCTGCCTTTGCTGGAGAGTTGCAAGAGTTTGTCCAGACAGGTTCATGGAAATGGTTCATGGAAATTACCATCTCTAAAACAGAGGGAGGGAGGGAGCTCTTGTTTCCCAGCCTCCTGGCTTACAGGTAGAGACACTACCAGGATGCCACAAAGCACCCCCTCCTATAATCTAAGGATATCTCCTCACTATTTGCCCCCCCCCCCCACAAAATATCCTTATCATCTGCAGGCTTGCTAATCTATGTTCAAGTCTGAACCATTTATGTAAACCACAAACAGCATGGACCCCAAGACTGATCCCTCCTGGAGGCCATTGGACATTTGTGATGGGCTGGATCTTCAGAGGTCAGCCTGCATCAGCGTTTATGACTTTCTGAAAGTCCGAATGCACCCCTTCCTCAACACTCTGGTTATCCCTGTAAACGAATTCGATGATGACCCTGAATTTCATTATTGTCAAGGTAACAGCACTGGAGCGCTTCAGAGCCAGAGCACGCCATCGACCCCCAGGGTAAAAGGTTGTTTAGTAACGTAATACTATATTGGCACCATTTCGCGTTCCTACAATGCCCAAGTATGTTAAAAGATGGATTAAACATTGAGGCGACGCTTAACTCGAATATTTCTACACCATTGCTGGAGAGGTTTCAAATGATACCTATCAAGGTGATCGTGATGGCACAATGTCCTCCAACCTGCATATTCTATTAAACCCAGTGAAGGATTTCATAAATTCGTTTTGATGTGAATTGTAGTTTTTATAGACTTTTATTAAGCATTGATTCGAGCGGTGCTGGAAAAGCACAGCAGGTCAGGCAGCATCCGAGGAGCAGGACAATTATTTCAGGCAAAAGCCCTTTAACTGGCCTCCAGCATCTGTAATCCTCACTTTCGATTTTATTAAAGCTTTAGCAGGCGAGCTAACCTCGTATCCAGAAGGCTGAGGGGACTTGATTTGAAACGTGGGATCCCGAGTCGCCTGTCTCGGGTGGTGATGGAGAGACTGTTTCCTCTTGTGAAAGGTCTGAGGTCCGAGGAGTGGAACGATTACTGTGTAAAAATCAGGGTTCACCCATTCAGAATGAAGATGAGCAGAAATACCTCTCTCTGAGGACTTTGGAAACTGTCTTCAGAATAAGTGGTGGGGGAGGCAGAGTCTTTGACTTTACTTTAAGATGAAGGGAGATTCCTGATGAGCAAAGGGGGTGGGGGGGGTGCAGGAATGAGGGGGGGCAGGCTTGAAGGATCAAATGAATATGGGAGCGTTTTCCCCTGACGTGGGACAAAAACTCGGGAGGCAGGCGCAACTCAAACAATTGGAAGTTTATTCATGTGGAAACTGGTTAAAGCAGGGAAGGGGCCAAAGGATCTTCCCTGAATTCCTCCTCAGCAAAGTTTAGCTCAGATCAATAGATAGATTAGTGACACATGCTCTGTTCACAATAAACAGCAGTATTTATATACACTTCCTGTTAACAGTCACATACAACATGATCACTATGTTCCTCATTTTCTATACCCAATCTTATAAGACACCTAATCAACGATGGGCATTCCTATAGACAGCCCCAGGTTTCTGTGATCTCATGTTGTTCCCTCTAATTGCTAGTCCTTGGGATCTTTCTATGCATCACATTCCAAAGTCACTGGCTGTACTCCCTCAGGCCTCCTTCAGGCTGGCTTATTTCTTAAGGATAGCTTCAATTCTATTTCTCACTGGATTCCATTCGACTGTAACTAGTTGCCGTGGGATTTGTAACATCGCTTTCTGTTACAAAGTTAGTTATGAAGTGTTAAAGTTATACAAATATTTCTATTTCAGCATTTTGTGGTTAATGGGCTGTGAACAATCTATTTTGAAGTCATTTCCCTAAAGCTAGTTAGCTTCACCTCTAGGTCTAAATGCTTGTTGTTTAATACTTTGATTAAGTGTTGATTATATGTACATATTTTATACCATTGGAGTGGACTCGATGGGCTGAATGGCCTTACTTCCACTCCTATGTCTTATGTTGAAACCTACCCCGATGATTCCAAAAAAAAACTTTAACTAGAACCTATTGTTTTTTTAATATTTTGAGTAACTTTAAAGAAACTTAACTTTAGCTGTCATTCTGATAGCTGCTTCGGGAGTTAATAAGCTACATCTTGCGCCTGGTGTTTATTCATTTGGTGGCGTAATCATTCTTTCATTGGTGAGCTGAGAATATTCACTTATTTGCCTTGTAGGCATGTTTTTTTTTATCATAACTGTCTAGGATGGTTGCTGCCCAAGGCCATATTTACTGGTTTTGGAGTAGTTTTGTTCAAAGGTACCCCTGTTTCCTTTACTTAAAAGCTGGGACAGACTGTTAGTCTCATTTACCTTCTTTTAGCCATCTTGTGCTTTAATTGTAAGGCAGGCTACCTCATTGTTTGTCGGCCATTTTGTTGTAAACCGGGATGAGTAATCCCTACAGTGGCCTACTCCTGCTCTTTGTTTTACATGTAAATCAGCCCACAATAGATACATTTGAAATATCTTTTAATCAGAAATTGGTAAGCTGTCCTCATCTGGAGATATAATGCGGTACCTGGTAAGATGGTTTTCTGCAGTGTCTATCTTATCCAAAAGGTGCGCTGTTCTGAGGGCAGTGACAAAGAATGTTGTCAAGAGAGCCAGCATGTAGGCCAAGGTGTCTTGAAAAGCGGGAGCAATCCTGAGGAAGCAGGTACAATTACAATGCTTAAAATAAATTTGTGTAAGTACATGATTAGGAAAGGTTTATATGGACCAGGAGCAGGCAGGTGGGACTGGTTTGGTTCGGGATTATGTTCGGCATAGACTGGTCAGACCAAAGGGTTTGTTTCCATGCTGTATGACTCTGAGGAGAAGGGGATATGTTTGTGTTGGGGGATTCAGTAATCAGGATCAGGGTGGTGATCATAGCGTGCACAACACTCTCTGTAAGTCCCATTGAGTCTCCCATGAAACAAGATGCCCACTCCAACTTGAGAGAGAATGTTCAGTGTGAAAAGGGGAAGAGGGAATCCATTTCAGGTGATCTCTGTTGAGACCAACAAGGATAGGCAATAGGCCCTGTCAGGAGATTACCAGGAATGAAGTGCTGAATTCTTTCGGCTGAGTAATATCTGCATTATTGCAGATTTTAAGAATCGGTCGAGAGAGGTGGGCACTGCAGGGGTGGAGTGCATTATTTCTCCTTCCGATTTCATTTTAATATAATACCCTCCCCCCCTCTTTCTCCTCACCTTTCTCCTGGTTGTGCTTTTATTGCACTAGCCCAGTGGGCCCTGCTTGTAAATTAGTAACTGGTATGAGCGTGATGGGCTGAATAGCCTCCTCCTGCACCGTAACAATTCTGTGATGGTGACGCTGAGTGAAAATGTTTTCTTCCCCAAATCCCCTCTGAATCTCCTGCCACTTACTCTAAAAAGTATGTCCCCCAGTCATTGGCCTCTCAACTAAGAGGAACAGCTGTTCACTCTGTCCATCCCCCTCATAATCTTATCCACCTCAATCATGTCCCCTGCTTCAATCTTCTATGCTGTAAAGACAGCTGTCCAAGTCTATCTATAGTCTCTCCTTGTTGCTCAATGTCTCCATCCCAGGTGAACCCCCTCTGTACCCCCTCCAGTGCGATCACACCCTTTCTGAGGGGACCAGAATTGTGCACAGTACTCCAACTGCGGCCTGACCAACCCTCTCTACAGCTCCAACATTACCTCCCTGCTCTTATACTCTAGCCATGACTGATGAAAGCAAGTGTCCCGTGTGCCTTGACTATTCCAAATCACGTGCTCTGCCGACTTCAGGGATCTGTGAATAATTACCCCAAGATCCCTGTGTTCCTCAGTGTCCTGCCATTCATTAAATACTCCCTCCTTTTGTTTATTCTTCCAAAGTGCGACACCTCGCACTTATCAGGGTTAAATACCATCTGCCACTGGTTTGTCCACCTGACCAACCCATCTATATCTTCCTGTAACCTACAACCACCTTTTTCACTATTAACCACTTGGATGGGGCAGTGTTTGTGCAGTGTGTCCAGGAAGCTTTTCTAACGCAGTATGTAGATTGTCCAACCAGAGGGGAGGCCATATTGGATTTGGTACTCGGTAACGAACCGGGACAAGTGGTGTGCTTGTTAGTGGGTGAACATTTTGGTGATGGCGACCACAATTCTGTGACTTTCACCTTGGTTATGGAGAGAGATAGGTGCGCACAACAAGGAAGTTTTTACAATTGGGGGAAGGGAAATTACGATGCTGTAAGACAGGATTTGAGGAGCATACGTTGGGAGCATAGGCTGTCAGGGAAGGATGTGGGGGAAATGTGGGACTTTTTCAAGGAGCAGATACGACGTGTCCTTGATATGTATGTACCGATCAGGCAGGAAAGAAATGGTCGTGTGAGGGAGCCTTGGTTGACGAGGGAGGTTGAATGTCTAGTAAAGAGGAAGAAGGAGGCTTACATAAGGTTGAGGAAACAAGGTTCAGACAGAGCAGTGGAGGGATACAGGATAGCCAGAAGGGACCTGAAGAAAGGGATTAGGAGAGCTAAGAGAGGGCATGAAAAATCCCTGGCGGATAGGATCAAGGATAACCCCAAGGCATTCTATGCGTATGTGAGAAACCTGAGAATGACGAGAACGAGGGTAGGTCCGATCAAGGACAGTGGTGGGAGACTGTGTATTGAGTCGGAAGAGATAGGAGAGGTCTTGAACAAGTACTTCTCTTCAGTATTTACGAACGAGAGGGACCGTATTGTTGAAGAGGAGAGTG
Organism: Chiloscyllium punctatum; assembly: GCF_047496795.1. Classification (NCBI taxonomy): domain Eukaryota; kingdom Metazoa; phylum Chordata; class Chondrichthyes; order Orectolobiformes; family Hemiscylliidae; genus Chiloscyllium; species Chiloscyllium punctatum. The sequence continues at coordinate 67,546,821 of NC_092769.1, forward strand.
TGAAACGGACTGATAAGCTAGAAGAGATACCTGTTAGGAAGGAAGATGTGTTGGACATTTTGAACAACTTGAGGATAGACAAGTCCCCCGGGCCTGACGGGATATATCCTAGGATTATGTGGGAAGCAAGAGAGGAAATTGCAGTACCGTTGGCAATGATCTTCTCATCTTCACTGGCAACTGGGGTGGTACCAGGGGACTGGAGAGTAGCGAATGTTGTGCCCCTGTTCAAAAAAGGGAATAGGGATAACCCCGGGAATTACAGGCCAGTTAGTCTTACTTCTGTGGTAGGCAAAGTAATGGAAAGGGTACTGAGGGATAGGATTTACGAGTATCTGGAAAGACACTGCTTGATTAGGGACAGCCAGCACGGATTTGTGAAGGGTAGGTCTTGCCTTACAAGTCTTATTGAATTCTTCAAGGAGGTGACCAAGCATGTGGATGAGGGTAGAGCAGTGGATGTAGTGTACATGGATTTTAGTAAGGCATTTGATAAGGTTCCCCATGGTAGGCTTATGCGGAAAGTCAGGAGGCATGGGATAGAGGGAAATTTGGCCAATTGGATAGAAAACTGGCTAACCGGTCGAAGTCAGAGAGTGGTGGTAGATGGTAAATATTCAGCATGGAGTCCAGTTACAAGTGGAGTTCCGCAGGGATCAGTTCTGGGTCCTCTGCTGTTTGTAATTTTTATTAATGACTTAGAGGAGGGAGTCGAAGGGTGGGTCAGTAAATTTGCAGATGATACAAAGATAGGTGGAGTTGTGGACAGTGAGGAGGGCTGTTGTCGGCTGCAGAGGGACTTAGATATGATGCAGAGCTGGGCTGAGGAGTGGCAGATGGAGTTCAACCCTGCCAAGTGTGAGGTTGTCCATTTTGGAAGAACAAATAAGATTGCGGAATACAGGGTTAACAGTAGGGTTCTTGGTCAGGTGGAGGAACAGAGGGATCTTGGGGTCTATGTACATAGATCTTTGAAGGTTGCCACTCAGGTGGATAGAGTTTGTAAGAAGGCCTATGGAGTATTATCGTTCATTAGCAGAGGGATTGAATTCAAGAGTCGTGAGGTGATGTTGCAGCTGTACAGGACTTTGGTTAGGCCACATTTGGAGTACTGTGTGCAGTTCTGGTCGCCTCACTTTAGGAAAGATGTGGAAGCTTTGGAGAGGGTGCAGAGAAGATTTACCAGGATGTTGCCTGGAATGGAGAGTAGGTCGTACGAGGATAGGTTGAGAGTTCTCGGCCTTTTCTCGTTGGAACGGCGAAGGATGAGGGGTGACTTGATAGAGGTTTATAAGATGATCAGAGGAATAGATAGAGTAGACAGTCAGAAACTTTTTCCCCGGGTACAACAGAGTGTTACAAGGGGACATAAATTTAAGGTGAAGGGTGGAAGGTATAGGGGAGATGTCAGGGGTGGGTTCTTTACCCAGAGAGTGGTGGGGGCATGGAATGCGCTGCCCGAGGGAGTGGTAGAGTCAGATTCATTGGCGACCTTTAAGCGGCATTTGGATAGGTACATGGATGGGTGCTTAATCTAGGATAGAAGTTCGGCACAACATCGTGGGCCGAAGGGCCTGTTCTGTGCTGTATTGTTCTATGTTCTATGTTCTAAACTTGCTTAACATGCACTCCATGTTTTCATCTATATCATTTCTGTATATAACATAGAGCATTACAGCGCAGTACAGCCCCTTCTGCCCCCAATATTGTACATACCTGTCATACCAATCTGAAGCCCATCTAACCTACACTATTCCATGTACGTCCATATGCTTGTCCAATAGCAACTTAAATGTATTTAAAGTTGGCAAATCTACTACCATTGCAGGCAAAGCATTCCATACCCTCTCTGGGTAAAGAAACTACCTCTGACATCTGTCCTATATCTATCACCCCTCAATTTAAAGCTATGCCCCCTTGTGCTCGCCGTCCCCATACTTGGAAAAAGTCTCTCCCTGTCCACCCTATCTAACCCACTGATTATCTTGTATGCCTTTATTAAGTCACCTCTCAACCTTCTTCTCTCTAACGAAAACAGCCTCAAGCCCCTCAGCCTTTCCTCGTAAGACCTTCAATAAGGGTCGGAGTGCGAGTCCTTATGGTACACCACTGGACAGCGGCCTCCAGTCACTCAATCAGCCAGCTGCCACGACCCTTTGTGTCCTGTTACTAAACCAGTTTCTGATCCATCTCGCCAAGTTTCCCTCTATTCCGTTCCCTTGGCCAATCAAGGTCAACCTGCCAACCAAACAGCACCCTTACCCTTCCCCGCCATTGTGATGGTTTGAGATTGGGCGTTCTTGCGTTGGTCCTGATGAAAGAGAAACATGAACCTTTTGGCAAAGTGTTCTTCAGCCGTGTTCAATCTTGAATAATTATCCAAACCCTGTGCAAATTGATGATTTTTTTTTTGGAAAAATTAAGAGATGTTGCAGGAAAGGAGACTTTTTGTGTGTGTGTGTGTGTGAGGGAGGGTGGGGTGGGGGAAGGTGGCGAAAATAATAGACAGGGGTTGTTGCTCGTGTAAGATTGTAAGAAATTGGAGTAGACTGTTCATCCCCTCAGCCTGCTCCACCATCCTATGGATTGTGGCTGATTCATCACACCCAGTTTCTAGCTATTTCCCCTTTAAACGTCCAGGAGGCATTCGATAAAGGTTCCCAATTAGAGACTGCTGGCTTAAAACTCATAGAATCGAGGACAAATTCTTGACCAGGGTTCAGAAATTGGCTGAGTGACGGGAGATGACAAGTGGTACCTGCATAAGATTCTGTGTTTGACCCTCAACTATCCACTGAGTTTGTTAACAATTCAAATGACAGGCCCCTGTAAAAATTGTCTTTTTTATTTTTGATTGAAATGTTTTCAAACCAATGATTGCTGAAAGTAAGTTACCTGATGCTCATTATAAGCATTGCTTACAGAGCTGTAGTTTGCAAATAAACTGGAGCCAAAGAGTTGTTCGCGGGAGCTTTGGTTCGTAACAAGGAGTAGATTGGTTTGTGGACTTGGGACCAGTCACCAATAACAAAGGTTTCCTGCCTGCCAACGATTACGTGATTGGTTCTCAGTTGGCCAAACAGCTTGGGCATGTGAACAGGATACAGAGAAGCCTTCCAGCTGAGAAACCCACTCTCTGTCCTCTGCAGTCAGCCACTTTGAACCTGAAGAGCAGTTGCTGTAAGCTGTGACTTCTAATTGATAAGTCAGAGACCTAGCAAGCTTTGAGAAGATTTGTAGCTCAGGTTGAGGTTCTGGATGTAAGTTTGCTCGCTGGGCTGGAAGGTTCGTTTTCAGACATTTCGTCACCATACTAGGGAAAATCATCAGTGAGCTTCTGGTGAGCTTCTGTTATGTCCTTCTTGCTATTAATGTGTTTAGATTTCCTTGGGTTGGTGATGTCATTTCCTGTGCTGGTGATGTCGTTTCTTGCTCGTTTTCTCAGAGGGAGGTAGCTGGGATCTAAATCGATGTGTTTGTTGATAGACCAGAGGCTTCACTGATGTTGTTACCTAGTATGGTGACGAAACATCTGAAAACAAACCTTCCAGCTCAGTGAGCAAACTTACATCCAGAAGTCAGAGACCTGTTTATAAGTGAACCAGCCACCCTGTGCTTTTGCAAACCAGAGAAGAAAAACTATGAGGGCATTTTTACCAGCCCAAGAATCATCCCAGTAACCTTTGTGAACAGGAGAACATAGAACATAGAAAAATACAGCGCAGTACAGGCCCTTCGGCCCTCGATGTTGAGCCGACCGAAGCCTACCTAACCTACACTAGCCCAATAACCTCCATATGCCTACCCAATGCCCGCTTAAATGACCATAAAGAGGGAGAGTCCACCACTGCTACTGGCAGGGCATTCCATGAACTCACAACCCGCTGAGTAAAGAATCTACCCCTAACATCTGTCCTATACCTACCACCCCTTAATTTAAAGCTGTGTCCCCTAGTAACAGCTGACTCCATACGCGGAAAAAGGTTCTCACTGTCAACCCTATCTAAACCCCTAATCATCTTGTACACCTCTATCAAATCTCCCCTAAACCTTCTTTTCTCCAATGAGAAAAGTCCCAAGTGCCTCAGCCTTTCCTCATACGATCTTCCTACCATGCCAGGCAACATCCTGGTAAACCTCCTCTGCACTCCTTCCAATGCCTCCACATCCTTCCTATAGTATGGCGACCAAAACTGTACACAATACTCCAGATGAGGCCACACCAGAGTCTTATACAACTGCAACATGACCTCAGGACTCCGGAAAAGGAGCCAAGGAACTGCTTTCCCATTTTTTCCCCCCTTTCTTTATGTGTATGCATTTAGGTGACCATAAAGGGGGAGTTTATATGTAATTAAAGTTAGACGTCAATGGTTGGTAATAGTTTCCCTGTAACTGGAGTTCAAATACTTGTAAAAAATGGTCAGTCCAGTTCTGTGGTATTTGGAAGGTTTTTGATTCAAGATTTGATTTGATTCAAGATTTCAAGCTATTGAGGGGAACTGTCAGGATGGACGCATGTACAAAGTCTGGACAATATCCAGGGTTGGGCTGATAAGTAGCAAGGAATGTTTGTGCCACACGAATGCCAGGCTATGACCATCTCAAAAGACAATCTAACCACTGCCCCTTGACATCCAATGGCATCACCATCGCTGAATTCCCCACTCTCAACACCCTGGGTGTTACCATTGACCAGAATATTTGACTGGACTCACCACGTAAACGCAGTGACTACAAGAGCAGGTCAGAGGCTAGGAATACTGCAGAGAATAATTCACCTCCTGACTTCCCAAAGTCCACCAGCTACAAGTCAGGAGTGTGATGGAATACTCCCCACTTGCCTGGACCAGCACAGCTCCACTCACACTCGAACCTTGACACCCTCCAGGATAATGTAACCCTGGTTAATTGGCACCACACCCACTCCCTTTATTATTGATGCTCAGCCACTGCAGTGTATGCCATCTACAAGATGCCCTACTGAAATTCACCAAAGATCCTTAGCCAGCACCTTCCAAATGCGCAATTGCTTCCATCCAGCAGAAAAAAGGCAGCAGATACATGGGAACACCTGTCCCTGGCATTCCTATACTTATCAGTACAGCATAGGATGAGAATCTAGGACCAGGTCTGAATGTCAATGGAAAGTTAAAGGATATTGTGAAACTTGAAAGGGTTCAGAAAAGATTTACAAGGATGTTGCCAGGGTTGGAGAGTTTGAGCTATAGGGAGAGATTGAATAGGCTGGGGCTGTTTTCCCTGGAGCGTCGGAGGCTGAGGGGTGACCTTATAGAGATATATAAAATCATGAGGGGCATGGATAGGATAAAAAGACAAGGTATTTTTCCTGGGGTGGGGGAGTCCAGACCTTGGGGTTAAACTAAGAGGGGAAAGATATAAAAGAGACCTAAGGGGCAACTTTTTCACTCAGAGGGTGGTACGTGTATGGAATGAGCTGCCAGAGGAAGTGCTGGTACAATGACAACATTTAAAACGCATCTGGATGGGGACATGAATAGGAAGGGTTTGGGGGGATATGGGCCAAGTGCTGGCAAATGGGACTAGATTAGGTTAGGATATCTGGTTGGCATGGACGAGTTGGGGACCGAGAGGTCTGTTTCCGTGCTGGACATCTCTCTGGTTCTGTGACCAGGTAATGTAAGACCGAGCCTGACCAGAACTGAAACCAGAGAACGCTGGAGAATCTCAGCAGGTCTGGCAGCGAGTGTGGAGAAAGTAACAAGAGCTCATGTTTTGAGTCTGAGTCTGGTTTACTGGACTGGTTGCCGGGGAGGCACGACTGATGAATCAAGAGGCACTGGATCAATTGGGACGTCATTCCCAGGAGTTTACAACCATGGGGTTGGGGAAACCAATCAAAATTTGAACAAGACTAGGCAAAACGTCAATGCAGGAAGGATGTTCCTGATCACGTAGGGAGTCCAGAGGGTCCCACCATATTCACCTAGAGAGTGGGGAGCCTGTCGAATCCTCAGTCATAGAAAGCAGTTGTGCTAGGCTAAAATATTGGATGTGTTCAAGATATAGGGCTTAAAGGGATCAAGACAGAGACCAGAAAGGGGAGGGGTGAATCACAGGGAGACTGGATTTATAGGGCAGTATGTACTGGGTGGGATGAAGTGGAGACAGTCAAGATTAGAGTGGTGCTGGAAAAGCACAGCAGGTCAGGCAGCATCCGAGGAGCAGGAAAAATCGACGTTTCGGGCATAACCTCATCAGGAAGGGCTCTGGCCGGAAATGTTGATCCTCCTGCTCCTCGGATGCTGCCTGACCTGCTGTGCTTTTCCAACACCACTCTAATCCAGACTCTAATCTCCAGCATCTGCAGTCCTCGCTTTCGCCTGAAGGAGAGAGAACGCAGCCCAATCCTCCAACAGCACCTTCCAAACCACTACCCTCCGAGGTGGACAAGGCTGGTACCTACATGGGAACACCATCCCGTTGTAAATCACCCTCCAAGCCTCTCGCCATCCAGACTTGGAGCTACCAGAGAATGTCCACTGGGGCTGATACCAATAATGGAGGGAACTTTTTTTAAGAGGAGAGGTGGAGTAGATTTGCCTCACTGCAGTCTAAAGGAACCAGAGGTGGCCATATTGAAACATGCCCTGTCAGCTCCCCTTAAGAATCCTGTCAGTGTGAAGAGGTTGGTTCCTCTTGTGGGAGGGTCTGGGATCAAAGGGCATCATCTGAGTCACCCATTTAAGACTGAAATGTCAAGGAATTTCTCCTCTCAGGTATCTTTGAAATCCTTTACTTCAGACGGCTGTTGAGGGTGGGTCGTTCAGTGTACTTAAGACTGGGAGGGAGAGATTTTTAATCGGGAAGGGAATCGAGGGTTATGAGGAGAACGTCAGAGTGGAGTTAAGGGTTATCCGACTTGATGGGTCAAAATCCCGCAACTCCCTTCCCTAATAGCGCAGTGAGTGTCGGCACCCTGTCCGGTTCCCCCTCTGCCCAGGACTGCAGCAGTTCAAGAAGGCAGCTCTCCACTACCTCCGGGAGGGGCAATTAGGGATGGGCCATTAATGCTGTGCTTGGCCAGTGACACTCGCATCTTGGAAAAGATCGGAAGTTTCTCGCTTGGAGGCTTGGCTCAGGCAAAGGGAGCCACGGGCACAGCAGCGTTCCTGACTTCAAAGCACTCGGTAACGATATTGGTCAGAGAAAACTGAATGTAAACTGAAGGCCAATAGACGGAGATAAATTTTGCAGCTAGGTTATGCAAAATCGGGCTGAAAAGTGCCAAGTAATGTGCAGGTACTCAATGAGCCATCTCCAATGAGGTTAAATCCAACCGCCCTCCCTTGACATTCGATGGCGTCACCATCACTGGATCCTCCTCCTCCCCCCCCCCCCCCCCCCCCCCCAGGGGTTACCATTGACCAGAAACTTGGTTTCGCTTGATTAAGGAGCACGGCTGGGTCATGATGCAGAGTGATGCCAAGAGGACAGATTCAACTCCTGCCTTGGCTGAGGTGGCCATGAAGGATTCCCCTTCTCACACACTCCCCTGAGGAGCAGTGACCTGTAGGTGAAACCACCACCCTAAGTCATCTCTCCCCAGTGTCATTCCCGATGAAGGGCTTTTGCCCGAAATGTCAATTTTCCTGCTCCTCGGATGCTGCCTGACCTGCTGTGCTTTTCCAGCACCACTCTGATCTAGACTCTCTCCAATGAGAGCCTGGCACTACAGTCACTTTAGCTTTAGTAGACTTGTACCATGTCTTCAGAAGGGGAGCCAAACCACTTTTGACCTCCTGACATCATTCCAGACCCTGAGCACAACTGAACATTGATACAGACTTTGATTAAATTTGGAATTACTGCAAATAGTAACAGACTGAAAAAGAAGTGACACACTGCTGAAATTTGGAAATGCATGGTAGATGCACTTTAACGTTAGAGAATTGAATTGATCGTCACGTGTACTGAGGCACAGTGAAAAGCTTTGTCTTGTGAGTAATCCAGGCCGATCACAGAGTTAAGTAGCATAGATACGTAAATAATAGGTAAACAGTGGCAAAAACAAAAATACAGGTGCAGGCAAATGTTTGTGAGCCTAACAACAGGAGGGTAGAAACTGTTTGGAAAGCGGCTGGTGCCTGTGTTCGGGTTTCTGTACCTTCTCCCCGATGGTAAAAGTTGGAGAAAAACATTCCCAGGGTGGGGATGGGTCTTTGAGAACGCTGGCGGCCTTCCCTTGACCCTGGTAGATGGATTCTACCGATGGGAGGTCAGCCTTTGTGATTGTCCAGGGCCGAGTTCCCCATTCTCTGTAACCGTCTCCGATCTTGAATGGTACCGTTGCCAGACCAGGTAGTGATACATCCAGACAGAACGCTCTCGATGGGGCACCTATAAAAGTTGGCGAGGGTATTCGCCGTCATGCCAAATTTCCTCAGCTGCCTGAGGAAGAGAAGACGTTATTGGGCCTTTGTAACCAGTGCGTCCACATGAAGAGTCCAAGGAAGCTTGTTGTGGATGACCACTCCCAGAGAAGTGTTAAGATAAAGCTTTATTTTCTCTCTTCCTCCGTTTCGTGGGACATGATTGTCACTGAGTTGAGTCCAGCCATTTTGTCGGGCCTCAAATTGAGTGAATTGGCTGGGTCATTTTGGAGAGTCAACCACATCCAGCCAGACCAGGTAAGGACAACAGATATCTCAGCCTTAAGGACAACACTGAACCAAATGGGTGTTTCCTTTCTGACGATACCTTTGTGGTCACTATTACTGGTGTTAACTTTATGGAAATGAACCTAATCCCAGCACCACAATGGGATTCTCCGGGATAGCCCGGAGCACTAGGTACTAGTCCTGTGATGTTCCGACTCTGCCATTGTCTCTACTTGTAGGAGACGGATTGGCCAGGGGGGTATAGGCATACAAACAAATCTCCAAATGTGGCAGGACAAGCTAAGCTTATTCTTAAAAACAAATAGCATGAGAGACCCTAGGCTTTATTGATACAGTGGCAGGGAGGTAAACAGTAAATGATATCAGTCACTTGTTAGGCCTCAGCACAAGTACTGTGCCCAGTTCTGGGCCGTGTACTTCAGGAAGGTCATCCAGGCTTTGGGGGAGGGTGCAGGGGCAGATTGCGATCAAAGGACAAGGGAGTTTAGTGAACGCAGAGAGACTGGGATCATTCTCCTGGGCGCAGAGGAGGTCCAAGGGGAATTTGAATCGAGGTGTTCGAAACCACGAGGTGGGCTCTCGAATGAAAAATAATTCGGGGACTTCTAAAGAACAGCTGGAGGGTCTATCACCCAGAGGTGACACCGATTGAATGGCGGCACAGTGGTTAGCACTGCTGCCTCACAGCGCCAGGGACCCGGGTTCAATTCCTGCCTCAGGCGACTCTCTGTGTGGAGTTTGCACATTCTCTCCATGTCTGTGTGGGGTTTCCTCCAGGTGCTCCGGTTTCCTCCCACACTCCAAAGATGTGCAGGTTAGGGTGGATTGGCCGTGCTAAATTGTCCCATAGTGTCCAGGGATGTGCAGGTTAGGGTGGATTGGCCGTGCTAAATTGTCCCATAGTGCCCAGGGATGTGCAGGTTAGGGTGGATTGGCCGTGCTAAATTGTCCCATAGTGTCCAGGGATGTGCAGGATAGGGTGGATTGGCCGTGCTAAATTGCCCCTACTGTTAGGTGAAGGGGTAAATGTAGGGTATGGGTCTGGGTGGGTTACTCTTCAGAGGGTCGGTATGGACTTATTGGGCCGAAGGGCCTGTTTCCACACAGTAGGGAATCTAATCTGAAAAAAAAGGAGCCAGAGAGAGGGAGACGAGCCGGTTTCAACATGGTGGGTTCGACAGGAGGGGGGGGGGGGAATCAAATGATGCGCTTTAGGGGCTTTAGGACACAGGACCCCATCAACTGAGCAGCTCCCTGCCAAACAGCTGTCACAGGAAGGACAGGTCGAATACCACCCTTTCTGTGGTCGTGTGACCCCGTGGAAATCAGGAATGGAGGGGCAAAATGAGCTGACCGGGAGTCCGAGCCCTCGCTTTATCAAACAGATCCCGCGACACCAGGTTATAGTCCAACAGGTTAATTTGGAAGCACTAGCTTTCGGAGCACTGCTCCTTCATCAGGTGGTTGTGGAGAAAAAGATCGTAAGACACAGAATTTATCGCGATTACTACAGTGTGGTGTAACTGAAATTACACATTGAAAGTCCAGGTCTTTTTCAAAGTATAATTTCAGTTGCTGTAAACCTTTTGCGATAAATTCTGTGTCCTACGATCTTACTCTCCACAACCAGCTGATGAAGGAGCAGCGCTCCAAAAGCTAGTGCTTCCAATTAACCTGGTGTCATGTGGTTTCTAACTTTGTCCAGCCCAGTCCGACACCGGCTCCTCCATGTCTCAAACAGACCCCCTTGCTGGGATCTATCAGGGGGCTGGAAGGTGCTGTAATGGAGTGTGGGGGAGGGGGGGAGGGGGGGAAGGGGGGGCGGGGGGAAGCTCCATAAAGAAGGACAGACACAGGCCCAGCTGAGACAATAAATCAATTTACAGAGACACAGTGAGCTACAGCATTTGCTCTGGTTAAACATTATGTATTTGCTTCAGCTTGATCCAGCCTCTAGAAAGTTTCCTCTTGGTCAAAGTCGCTCTTCAGCATAGCTCTGTCCTTCACTCACCTCCTTTTGCCCTCCGCGGCTGAACCGTATTTTTTTTCTGCTTTTGCCAAAGACAATTTGGCGTTAATCTCTGCCAGGCCTGGAAAAATAAAGAACTGGGGTGGGGGTGGATAATGAATTGACTAAACCCACCCCGCACCTTCAGATTGCTTTGCTGGGTTTTGGAAATGTGCTCCCCTTCATTAGACCAGCACAGCGGGAGTCCATCTCCCAGAGGCAGCACTCTGCAACTGAGTGTCAGATTATATAAATGCAGGCATCATACTGCACCTTGCAAACTGAGTGCAAGTGAGGTGTTGGGTGATTGAAGGTAGAATCAACCTTTTTCTTTCCACACTGTTCAGTGTCAGTATCTTACAGCAGTTGCAGAGGAACTAGCTGGGGAGCCAAGTAATTGGCAACTGAGACCGCTTGTGTGAAGGAGCTTGTAAAATGTGTGCATTGGGAGGACAATGTGGCTGAAGGTGTATTTAGGAACTTGTGGACGCACCGTGCACCTACACCAAAGCAGCTACAGGAGTCATCGAGTCACAGAGATGTCCAGCACGGAAACAGACCCTTCGGCCCAACCCATCCATGCCGACCAGATATCCCAACCCAATCTAGTCCCACCTGCCAGCACCCGGCCCATATCCCTCCAAACCCTTCCTATTCATGTCCCCATCCAGATGCCTTTTAAATGTTGTCATTGTACCAGCCTCCACCACATCCTCTAGCAGCTCATTCCATACACGTACCACCCTCTGTGTGAAAAAGTTGCCCCTCAGGTCTCTTTTATACCTTTCCCCTCTCACCCTAAACCTATGCCCCTCTAGTTCTGGACTCCCCCCACCCCAGGGAAAAGACTTCGTCTATTTGTTCTATCCGTGCCTCTCATGATCTTATATCCGACGCTCCAGGGAAAACAGCCCCAACCCATCCAACCTCTCCCTATCGCTCAACCCCGGCAACATCCTCGTAAATCTTTTCTGAACCCTTTCAAGTTTCACAACATCTTTCCGACAGGAAGGAGACCAGAATTGCACACAATATTCCGACAGTGGCCTAACCAATGTCCTGTACAGCTGCAACATGACCTCCCAACTCCTGTACTCAATACAGGAGTTAGGGTGACATGGTTGCTCAGTGCTTAGCACTGCTGCCTCACAGCACCAGGGTCCCAGGTTCGATTCTACCCTTGCATGACTGTCTGTGTGGAGTTTGCATATTCTCCCCGTGTCTGCATGGGTTTCCTCTGGGTGCTCTGGTTTCCTCCCACAGTCCAAAGATGTGCAAGTTAGGGTGAATTGGCCGTGCTAAATTGTCCATAGTGTTAAGTGCATTAGTCAGAGGGAAATGCGTCTTTGGAGAATTTATGTGGACTGGTTGGACCGAAGGGCCTGTTTCCACACTGTAGGGAATCTAACCTAAAAAATTAAATACTCTGACCAATAAAGGAAAGCATACCAAACACCATCTTCACTATCCTATCTACCTGTGACTGCACTTTCAAGGAGCTATGAACCTGCACTCCAAGGTCTCTTTGTTCAGCAACACTCCCTTGGACTTGGCCATTAAGTGTATAAGTCCTGCTAAGATTTGCTTTCCCGAAATGCAGCACCTCGCATTTATCGGAATTAAACTCCATCTGCCACTTCTCAGCCCATTGGCCTATCTGGTCCAGATCCTGTTGTAATCTGAGGTAACCCTCTTCGCTGTCCACTACACCTCCAATTTTGGTGTCATCTGCAAACTTACTAACTATCCCTCTTGTACTCACATCCAAATCATTTACCCGAATGATGAAAGGTCTCAGCACCGATCCTTGTGGCACTCCACTGGTCACAGGCCTCCAGTCTGAAAAACAACCCTCCAGCACCACCCTCTGTCCTCTGAGTTTGAGCCAAATGGCGAGTTCTCCCTGTATTCCATGAGATCTAACCTTGCTAACCAGTCTCCCATGGGGATCCTGTCAAATGCTTAAGTTGTCACTGGCTAAAGGTGTCTGGAATCACTGGCAATGAACCCTGGGCAGGGAACCTTGTGGAGGTGGCGTGGTCAGAGAGTCGATTGTACCACAGGCACGGAGGGAATGAGTGACCGACCAGGCAGTCTGAGAGGACCAGGTGGGTATTGCCGGGAAACTTCAGCAGGTCAGGCAGCATCCATGAAGAGAAATCAGAGTTAACGTTTCGGGACTGGTGACCCTTCCTCAGAGCCTTCCTGGGCTGAGGAAGGGTCACCGAAACGTTAATTCTGTGATTTCTCCTCACAGGTGCTGCCAGACCTGCAGAGCTTTTCCAGCGACTTCTGTTTGCGTTTCTGACTTGCAGCATCCACAGTGCTTTCGGTTTGCATTCATGGTTCTCCCCTGACTCAATCCCAATTGTCCTCTGAGTTTTCACTTTTGTATTCTACTCCTTGTTCCCATTTAGATTCACAGAATCCCGACAGTGTGGAAACAGACCCTTCGGCCCAACAGGTCCCCACTGACTACCTCCCCAAGACTCTAATAGCCTGTACTTAGCACTGACTAATCCACCCTAATGTATACAATCCTGAGCACTATGGGACACTTTAGCACGGCCAATCCACCCTAACCTGCACATCCCTGGGCACTACGGGACAATTTAGCACGGCCAATCCACCCTAACCTGCACATCCCTGGGCACTGTGGGACAATTTAGCACGGCCAATCCACCCTAACCTGCACATCCCTGGGCACTGTGGCACAATTTAGCACGGCCAATCCACCCTAACCTACACATCCCTGGGCACTGTGGGACAATTTAGCACGGCCAATCCACTCTAACCTGCACATCCCTGAGCACTATGGGACAATTTAGCACGGCCAATCCACCCTAACCTGCACATCCCTGGGCACTACGGGACAATTTAGCACGGCCAATCCACCCTAACCTGCACATCCCTGGGCACTACGGGACAATTTAGCACGGCCAATCCACCCTAACCTGCACATCCCTGGGCACAACGGGACAATTTAGCACGGCCAATCCACCCTAACCTGCACATCCCTGGGCACTGTGGGACAATTTAGCACGGCCAATCCACCCTAACCTGCACATCCCTGGGCACTGTGGGACAATTTAGCACGGCCAATCCACCCTAACCTGCACATCCCTGGGCACTATGGGACAATTAAGCACGGCCAATCCACCCTAACCTGCACATCCCTGGGCACTACGGGACAATTTAGCACGGCCAATCCACCCTAACCTGCACATCCCTGGGCACTACGGGACAATTTAGCACGGCCAATCCACCCTAACCTGCACATCCCTGGACACTACGGGACAATTTAGCACGGCCAATCCACCCGAACCTGCACATCCCTGGACACTACGGGACAATTTAGCACGGCCAATCCACCCTAACCTGCACATCCCTGGGCACTACGGGACAATTTAGCACGGCCAATCCACCCTAACCTGCACATCCCTGGACACTACGGGACAATTTAGCACGGCCAATCCACCCTAACCTGCACATCCCTGGGCACTACGGGACAATTTAGCACGGCCAATCCACCCTAACCTGCACATCCCTGGGCTCTATGGGACAATTTAGCACGGCCAATCCACCCTAACCTGCACATCCCTGGGCACTGTGGGACAATTTAGCACGGCCAATCCACCCTAACCTGCACATCCCTGGGCACTGTGGGACAATTTAGCACGGCCAATCCACCCTAACCTACACATCCCTGGGCACTGTGGGACAATTTAGCACGGCCAATCCACTCTAACCTGCACATCCCTGGGCACTATGGGACAATTTAGCACGGCCAATCCACCCTAACCTGCACATCCCTGGGCACTACGGAACAATTTAGCACGACCAATCCACCCTAACCTGCACATCCCTGGACACTATGGGACAATGGGACAATTTAGCACGGCCAATCCACCCTAACCTGCACATCCCTGGACACTACGGGACAATTTAGCACGGCCAATCCACCCGAACCTGCACATCCCTGGGCACTACGGGACAATTTAGCACGGCCAATCCACCCTAACCTGCACATCCCTGGGCACTACGGGACAATTTAGCACGGCCAATCCACCCTAACCTGCACATCCCTGGGCACTACGGGACAATTTAGCACGGCCAATCCACCCTAACCTGCACATCCCTGGGCACTACGGGACAATTTAGCACGGCCAATCCACCCTAACCTGCACATCCATGGGCACTATGGGACAATTTAGCACGGCCAATCCACCCTAACCTGCACATCCCTGGGCACTACGGGACAATTTAGCACGGCCAATCCACCCTAACCTGCACATCCCTGGGCACTACGGGACAATTTAGCACGGCCAATCCACCCTAACCTGCACATCCCTGGGCACTATGGGACAATTTAGCACGGCCAATCCACCCTAACCTGCACATCCCTGGGCACTACGGGACAATTTAGCACAGCCAATCCACCCTAACCTGCACATCCCTGGGCACTATGGGACAATTTAGCACGGCCAATCCACCCTAACCTGCACATCTTTGCATTTCTTGTGGTTTTATGGGAAGGAGACCGAAAAAGCTGGACCTTAATCAAGGGCGGTCATCTCAAAATTACTGCCAGCGCTCTGGAGTCTGTGTGAGCGTGTGTGTGTGTGTGTGTGCGTGTGTGCGTGCGTGCGTGTGTGTGTGCGTGTGTGCGTGTGTGTGGGGGTGTGTGTATGGACCCGAACCAGGGACACTCCCGTATAAAGGCTCTCCAGCACCATTCCCCCACACCCCTCCCCAAACCTGCCTGCCCTTGGGGGAAGTTGTGGGGGGGGGGGGGGGGGGGCTTGTTGAATCGCATTTGCCAGGTGGGAATTGGGGTGGCAGAGCTGGGAGGGTGCATTTTGGGGTGAACCAATGGAGAGGGGAGGGGATTGCGATGAGAATTAACCACCTCCCCCAGGAGCCCGCAGTGAACTCTGTCAGATCTATCCCGTTGTGTCGCTCCCGGACGCTGCGCTTGCCCCTCCCCCGCTCCCCCCCATGCGGCCATTCCTCACCGTGTCATTGGGCACCAGCAGCTATTCGACAGGAGCCTGCGTTTCCAGCGCTCTGTTTGACCTCCCCTTCCTCCTCTTCTTCCCCTTGGGGATGATTTTGCAGATGCGCCGAGGCTTGGGGGTCGGGTCAGGGGGGGGGCTGTCCACTGCGGCACTCAGTTCCTCCGAGGGTTCGGGTGACGGCGACGGCGTCAGGGGGCCTTCAGCTTCCGGCTCCGGGACCGCGACGGGCTCGATGACGGCCTCTGCAGTTGGAGGGTGGGGGAGGGAGGGGAGGCGGCAGAGAGTCAGTGCCATTCGGGTGGAGGCTGTACGTGCCCCTGGGCCTGAGGGGAGCATCGACCGACAACGCGCCCCTCCTCGTTCCCGCCACCGACTGTTGGATGGTCAATACTGAGGGAGTGCCGCACTGTCGGAGGGTCAGTACTGAGGGAGCGCCGCACTGTCGGAGGGTCAGTACTGAGGGAGCGCCGCACTGTCGGAGGGTCAGTACTGAGGGAGTGCCGCACTGTCGGAGGGTCAGTGCTGAGTGAGTGCCGCACTGTCAGAGGGTCAGTACTGAGGGAGCGCCGCACTGTCAGAGGGTCAGTACTGAGGGACGCCGCACTGTCGGAGGGTCAATACGGAGGGAGTGCCGCATTGTCAGAGGGTCAGTACTGAGGGAGCGCCGCACTGTCAGAGGGTCAGTACTGAGGGAGTGCCGCACTGTCAGAGGGTCAGTACTGAGGGAGCGCCGCACTGTCGGAGGGTCAGGACTGAGGGAGCGCCGCACTGTCGGAGGGTCAGTACTGAGGGAGTGCCGCACTGTCAGAGGGTCAGTACTGAGGGAGCGCTGCACTGTCAGAGGGTCAGTACTGAGGGAGCGCCGCACTGTCGGAGGGTCAGTACTGAGGGAGCGCTGCACTGTCAGAGGGTCAGTACTGAGGGAGCGCCGCACTGTCGGAGGGTCAGTACTGAGGGAGTGCCGCACTGTCGAAGGGTCAGTACTGAGGGAGCGCCGCACTGTCAGAGGGTCAGTACTGAGGGAGTGCCGCACTGTCGGAGGGTCAGTACTG
The DNA here is from genome assembly GCF_047496795.1 of Chiloscyllium punctatum. Taxonomy (NCBI): domain Eukaryota; kingdom Metazoa; phylum Chordata; class Chondrichthyes; order Orectolobiformes; family Hemiscylliidae; genus Chiloscyllium; species Chiloscyllium punctatum. The sequence continues at coordinate 67,563,562 of NC_092769.1, forward strand.
AGGGAGCGCCGCACTGTCGAAGGGTCAGTACTGAGGGAGCGCCGCACTGTCGGAGGGTCAGTGCTGAGGGAGGGCAGCACGGTCGGAGGGTCAGTACTGAGGGAGCGCCGCACTGTTGGAGGGTCAGTGCTGAGGGAGCGCCGCACTGTCGGAGGGTCAGTACTGAGGGAGCGCCGCACTGTCGGAGGGTCAGTACTGAGGGAGCGCCGCACTGTCGGAGGGTCAGTACTGAGGGAGTGCCGCACTGTCGGAGGGTCAGTACTGAGGGAGTCCTGCACTGTCGGAGGGTCAGTACTGAGGGAGTGCCGCACTGTCGGAGGGTCAGTACTGAGGGAGTCCTGCACTGTCGGAGGGTCAGTGCTGAGGGAGTCCTGCACTGTCGGAGGGTCAGTGCTGAGGGAGCGCTGCACTGTCGGAGGGTCAGTGCTGAGGGAGCGCCGCACTGTCAGAGGGTCAGTGCTGAGGGAGCGCCGCACTGTCGGAGGGTCAGTACTGAGGGAGTCCTGCACTGTCGGAGGGTCAGTACTGAGGGAGCGCCGCACTGTCGGAGGGTCAGTACTGAGGGAGTCCTGCACTGTCGGAGGGTCAGTACTGAGGGAGCGCTGCACTGTCAGAGGGTCAGTACTGAGGGAGCGCTGCACTGTCGGAGGGTCAGTACTGAGGGAGCGCCGCACTGTCGGAGGGTCAGTACTGAGGGAGTCCTGCACTGTCGGAGGGTCAGTACTGAGGGAGTGACGCACTGTTGGAGGGTCAGTACTGAGGGAGTGCCGCACTGTCAGAGGGTCAGTACTGAGGGAGCGCCGCACTATCGGAGGGTCAGTACTGAGGGAGCGCTGTACTGTCAGAGGGTCAGTACTGAGGGAGTGCCGCACTGTCGAAGGGTCAGTACTGAGGGAGCGCCGCACTGTCAGAGGGTCAGTACTGAGGGAGTGCCGCACTGTCGGAGGGTCAGTACTGAGGGAGCGCCGCACTGTCGAAGGGTCAGTACTGAGGGAGCGCCGCACTGTCGGAGGGTCAGTGCTGAGGGAGGGCAGCACGGTCGGAGGGTCAGTACTGAGGGAGCGCCGCACTGTCAGAGGGTCAGTACTGAGGGAGCGCCGCACTGTCAGAGGGTCAGTACTGAGGGAGCGCCGCACTGTCGGAGGGTCAGTACTGAGGGAGTGCCGCACTGTCGGAGGGTCAGTACTGAGGGAGTGCCGCACTGTCGGAGGGTCAGTACTGAGGGAGCGCTGCACTGTCGGAGGGTCAGTTCTGAGGGAGTGCCGCACTGTCGGAGGGTCAGTGCTGAGGGAGGGCAGCACTGTCGTAGGGTCAGTGCTGAGGGAATGCCGCACTGTCGGAGGGTCAGTACTGAGGGAGCGCCGCACTGTCGGAGGGTCAGTGCTGAGGGAGCGCCGCACTGTCGGAGGGTCAGTGCTGAGGGAGCGCCGCACTGTCGGAGGGTCAGTGCTGAGGGAGCGCCGCACTGTCGGAGGGTCAGTACTGAGGGAGCGCCGCACTGTCGGAGGGTCAGTACTGAGGGAGCGCCGCACTGTCAGAGGGTCAGTACTGAGGGAGCGCCGCACTGTCAGAGGGTCAGTACTGAAGGAGCGCCGCACTGTCAGAGGGTCAGTACTGAGGGAGCGCCGCACTGTCGGAGGGTCAGTACTGAGGGAGCGCCGCACTGTCGGAGGGTCAGTACTGAGGGAGTGCCGCACTGTCGGAGGGTCAGTACTGAGGGAGTGCTGCACTGTCGGAGGGTCAGTACTGAGGGAGTCCTGCACTGTCGGAGGGTCAGTGCTGAGGGAGTCCTGCACTGTCGGAGGGTCAGTGCTGAGGGAGCGCCGCACTGTCAGAGCGTCAGTACTGAGGGAGTGCCGCACTGTCGGAGGGTCAGTACTGAGGGAGTCCTGCACTGTCGGAGGGTCAGTGCTGAGGGAGTCCTGCACTGTCGGAGGGTCAGTACTGAGGGAGTGCCGCACTGTCGTAGGGTCAGTGCTGAGGGAGTCCCGCACTGTCGGAGGGTCAGTACTGAGGGAGCGCTGCACTGTCGGAGGGTCAGTACTGAGGGAGCACCGCACTGTCGGAGGGTCAGTGCTGAGGGAGCACCGCACTGTCGGAGGGTCAGTACTGAGGGAGCGCCGCACTGTCGGAGGGTCAGTACTGAGGGAGTGCCGCACTGTCAGAGGGTCAGTACTGAGGGAGCGCCGCACTCTCGGAGGGTCAGTACTGAGGGAGTGCCGCACTGTCGGAGGGTCAGTGCTGAGGGAGTGCAGCACTGTCGGAGGGTCAGTACTGAGGGAGTGCCGCACTGTCGGAGGGTCAGTACTGAGGGAGTGCCGCACTGTCGGAGGGTCAGTACTGAGGCAGTGCCGCACTGTCAGAGGGTCAGTACTGAGGGAGCGCCGCACTCTCGGAGGGTCAGTACTGAGGGAGTGCCGCACTGTCGGAGGGTCAGTGCTGAGGGAGTGCAGCACTGTCGGAGGGTCAGTACTGAGGGAGTGCCGCACTGTCGGAGGGTCAGTACTGAGGGAGTGCCGCACTGTCGGAGGGTCAGTACTGAGGCAGTGCTGCACTGTCAGAGGGTCAGTACTGAGGGAGCGCCGCACTGTCGGAGGGTCAGTACTGAGGGAGTGCTGCACTGTCAGAGGGTCAGTACTGAGGGAGTGCTGCACTGTCAGAGGGTCAGTACTGAGGGAGTGCTGCACTGTCAGAGGGTCAGTACTGAGGGAGTGCCGCACTGTCAGAGGGTCAGTACTGAGGGAGTGCCGCACTGTCGGAGGGTCAGTACTGAGGGAGCGCCGCACTGTCGGATGGTCAGTACTGAGGGAGCGCCGCTCTGTCGGAGGGTCAGTACTGAGGGAGTGCCGCACTGTCTGAGGGTCAGTACTGAGGGAGCGCCGCTCTGTCGGAGGGTCAGTGCTGAGGCCCAAATCCCGTTCTGTGTCAGGGGCTTTTACTCAGGGCTTGGGAATCGTTGCAAATTGTAGATGGACACTCCAATTGGGGGATAAATGCTCAGGTCGCAGAATGAATGTTTGAATAAGTGTTGATGCTCACAGTGAGGATCAATGTTCAGACTGGGCTCAGGCTGGGAATGCGACTCCGATTGGGTTCAGTGCTGAGGTTGGAGACCAAGTGTTCACACTCACCATTAAAGTTCAGAATGAGAATGTCGTGCAAAGTGATGTGGAATGGGGGGGGTGTTGGATGATTCACGGTGGAGTTTGGGACTGAGCACAGTGAGGTGCTGGGCTCCAGGGACTGTGGGGGCCATGGGGGGGGGTTCTGCGGGTTCGGGGCCCGGGGCTGATTGAGAGAGGGAGGGAGGGAGGGATTGAGGGAAGGATTGAGGGAGGGAGGGAGGGACCCACCTGCAGCGTTTTTCTTGGAGGCTCCGCATCCCATCGCTGGGTGTGTCCGGGTCGGGGGGGGGCGGCTGGAGGAGCCGCGGGAGCTGCACTGACACCGCGGGGCAAGGGGCTCCTGTGACGGGCCGGGGGACGTAACAAGGGCCGGGGGAGGGAGAGGGGAGAGGGAGAGAGGAGGGAGAGAGAGATGAGGGAGGGATAGAGAGGGGAGAGGGAGAGAGGAGGGAGAGAGAGATGAGGGAGGGATAGAGAGGGGAGAGGGGAGAGGGAGGGATAGAGAGGGGTAATGAGGGAGAGAGGGGAGAGGGAGAGAGGGAGGGATAGAGAGGGGAGAGGGAGAGAGGGAGGGATAGAGAGGGTAATGAGGGAGAGGGGAGAGAGGGAGAGAGGAGGGAGAGAGAGATGAGGGAGGGATAGAGAGGGGAGAGGGAGAGAGGGAGGGATAGAGAGGGGTAATGAGGGAGAGAGGGGAGAGGGGTAATGAGGGAGAGGGGAGAGAGGGGAGAGGGAGAGAGGGAGGGATAGAGAGGGGTAATGAGGGAGAGAGGGGAGAGGGGTAATGAGGGAGAGAGGGGAGAGGGAGAGAGGGAGGGATAGAGAGGGGTAATGAGGGAGAGAGGGGAGAGAGGGAGAGAGGAGGGAGAGAGAGATGAGGGAGGGATAGAGAGGGGAGAGGGAGAGAGGGAGGGATAGAGAGGGGTAATGAGGGAGAGAGGGGAGAGGGGTAATGAGGGAGAGGGGGGAGAGGGGTAATGAGGGAGAGAGGGGAGAGGGAGAGAGGGAGGGATAGAGAGGGGTAATGAGGGAGAGAGGGGAGAGGGGTAATGAGGGAGAGGGGGAGAGAGGGGAGAGGGAGAGAGGGAGGGATAGAGAGGGGTAATGAGGGAGAGAGGGGAGAGGGGTAATGAGGGAGAGAGGGGAGAGGGAGAGAGGGAGGGATAGAGAGGGGTAATGAGGGAGAGAGGGGAGAGGGGTAATGAGGGAGAGGGGAGAGAGGGGAGAGGGAGAGAGGGAGGGATAGAGAGGGGTAATGAGGGAGGGAAGCAGAGGCAGAGGGGAGGGAGGGAGAGAGATTGAGGGAGAGAGGGAGGGATGTAGGCAGAGGAGGAGGGATGGAGGGAAAGAGAGATGAGGGAGGGATAGAGAGGGGTAATGAGGGAGGGAAGCAGAGGGAGGGTGGAGGGAGAGGGGAGGAGAGGCGAGAAGGAGGTAGGGGGAGAGGGAGGAGAGGCTAGACGGAGGGAGAGGGAGGTGGGAGTGAGAGGGGGAGGAGAAGGGAGAGGGGGAGGGAGGTAGAGGGAGAGGGGAGAGAGAGGGAGAAGGGAGAGGGAAGGAGGAGGAGAGGGAGGAGAGAGATGGAAAGGGAGAGGGAGGTGGGGGGAAGAGGGGAGAGGGAGGTGGGGGGGAGAGGGAGGTGGGGGGGAGAGGGAGGTAGGGGGGAAGAGGGGAGAGGGAGGTGGGGGGGAAGAGGGGAGAGGGAGGTAGGGGGGGAGAGGGAGGTAGGGGGGAAGAGGGGAGAGGGAGGTGGGGGGGAAGAGGGGAGAGGGAGGTGGGGGGGAGAGGGAGGTAGGGGGGAAGAGGGGAGAGGGAGGTGGGGGGGAAGAGGGGAGAGGGAGGTAGGGGGGGAGAGGGAGGTAGGGGGGAAGAGGGGAGAGGGAGGTGGGGGGGAAGGGAAGGAGAGAGGGAAAGGGGAAGGAGGGAGTGTATGGGAGAGAAGGGGAGAGACAATTGGGGGTTGGGAATTGAAGGAAGGATGGAGAGAATGGTGGGGAGGAAGGAGGGGTGGAGGGGAGGGAGGGGGAGAGTGGGAGAGTGGGAGGGAGAGGCGAAAGAGGTGAGAGAGAGGGTGAATGAGGGAGGGGTGAGGGAGACAGGGCAGAATGAAGGAGAGGAGGGCAAGAAGGAGGGGGGAACACAGGAGGAAGGAGCAAAGGACGAGAGACAGGGGAAGGCAGGAGAATGGGAACGTGGGAATGGGGCAAGAAGGAGGGAGATAGGGAATGGGGGGGAAAATGGGGGAAAGAAAGAGGAATGGGGGAAGAAAACAGGAAAGTGGGAAAGAGAGGGCAAGGAAAGATGGAGGGAGGGGAGAGAGACTGAATGGAGGGAGAGTGGCAAAACAGGAAAGAGAGGAAATGGGAGCAAGAGGGAAGGAGGGAGTGGAGAAGAGTGAGTGGGTGAGACAGGAGAGGGGAACAGGGTGGAAAGGAGGGAGTGGAGAAATAGGAAGTATAGGATGGGAAAGGAAGTGAGATGAGGGGAGAAAGGGAAGGGAGGGAAAGATGGAGAATGTGGAGGAGGGAGGAGAGGGAAGGAGAGATGCTTGTGGATGTGGTACCAATCGAGCGGGGGCTGCTTTCCCTCTGGATGGTGTCGAGCTTCTCGAGTGTTGTTGGAGCTGCCCCCCCCCCCCCCTCCCATCCAGGGGCAAGTGGAGAGTGTTCCCTCAGCCTCCTGACCTGTGCCTTGTCGATGGTGGGACAGTTCTGCTGCAGTATTGTGAATGTCTGACCTGCACTTACAGCCACTGTATTTATATGGCAAGTCCCATTCAGTCTCTGATCAATGGTACTCCCCGGGATGTTGATATTTGCGGAGGTTCAGTGATGGTAACCCCCTTGAAAGTCAGGAGGAGATGGCCTGGCATTTGCGTGGTTTGACTGTTACTCACGACATGTCAGCCCAAGGCCTGGATATTGTCCGGGTCTTGCTGCATTTGGGCACGGACTGCTTCAGTATCCGAGGAGAATGGAGCTGAACACTGTGTTATCATTGGGGAAAGTCTCCCCTCCTGACCTTCTGATGGAGGGAAGGTCATTGAGGAAGCAGCTGAAGACAGTTGGGCCGAGTACATTCCCCTGAGGGACTCCTGGAGCTCACCTGACTGACCACCAACATCAAACTCATTGGACTTTCCTAAATTTGTACCGTCTCCACTTTTGCGTTGTATCTTTGTGTTAAGGACAGACTGAGAATCCCTAAAGTGTGGAAACACAGCCTTCGGCCCAGCAGGTCCACACTGAGACCCTGCGAAGAGTCGCCCACCCAGACCCATTCCCATTCCCTCGTCCAATATTTAACCCTGACTAATCCACCCTAACCTGCACATCCCTGGGCACTATGGGACAATTTAGCGCGGCCAATCCACCCTAACCTGCACATCCCTGGGCACTGTGGGACAATTTAGCGCGGCCAATCCACCCTAACCTGCACATCCCTGGGCACTGTGGGACAATTTATCGCGGCCAATCCACCCTAACCTGCACACCCCTGGGCACTGTGGGACAATTTATCGCGGCCAATCCACCCTAACCTGCACACCCCTGGGCACTGTGGGACAATTTAGCGCGGCCAATCCACCCTAACCTGCACACCCCTGGGCACTGTGGGACAATTTAGCGCGGCCAATCCACCCTAACCTATACATCCCTGGACACTGTGGGACAATTTAGCGCGGCCAATCCACCCTAACCTGCACATCCCTGGGCACTGTGGGACAATTTAGCGTGGCCAATCCACCCTAACCTGCACACCCCTGGGCACTGTGGGACAATTTAGCGCGGCCAATCCACCCTAACCTGCACACCCCTGGGCACTGTGGGACAATTTAGCGCGGCCAATCCACCCTAACCTGCACATCCCTGGGCACTGTGGGACAATTTAGCGCGGCCAGTCCACCCTAACCTGCACATCCCTGGGCACTGTGGGACAATTTAGCGCGGCCAATCCACCCTAACCTGCACATCCCTGGGCACTGTGGGACAATTTAGCGCGGCCAATCCACCCTAACCTGCACATCCCTGGGCACTGTGGGACAATTTAGCGCGGCCAATCCACCCTAACCTGCACACCCCTGGGCACTATGGGACAATTTAGCGCGGCCAATCCACCCTAACCTGCACACCCCTGGGCACTATGGGACAATTTAGCGCGGCCAATCCACCCTAACCTGCACACCCCTGGGCACTATGGGACAATTTAGCACGGCCAATCCACCCTAACCTGCACATGCCTGGGTACTAAATTGTCCCGTACTGCCCAGGGATATGCAGGTTAGGGTAGATTGGCCATGCTAAATTGTCCCATGGTGCCCAGGGATGTCCAGGTTAGGGTGGATTGACCGTGCTAAATTGTCCCATAGTGCCCAGGGATTGAGCACTGGCTGGCCCAGACCCATTCCGCCTCCCCTTCCCACTCCTCCTCCCGCTACAGGAAGGATCCGGTGAGAATTTACGGGAAGCAAAACATTGCTTTTTAATTCCTGCTTCAGGCGAAAGCATCGACGCTTTCAGATTGTAGTCAGCACCACAAGAAAAATGGTGCACCGAGAACAACCGAGCTCTCAACAAGCAACAAAACCAAGGAACTCATTACTGACTTTCAGCGGGATGTTACTCATGCCCCCTGCCTACACATGAACCGCACAGAGGTGGAACGAGTGGAGAGTGTCAAGCCCCTGGGAGTCGTCATCCACAACAAGCTTTCTTGGACTCTTCATGTGGACGTACTGGTTACAAAGGCCCAACAACATCTCTTCTACCTCGGGCAGCTGAGGAAATTTGGCATGACGGCGAATACCCTCGCCAACTTTTATAGGTGCGCCATCGAGAGCGTTCTGTCTGGATGTATCACTACCTGGTCTGGCAACGGTACCATTCAAGATCGGAGACGGTGACAGAGAGTGGGGGACTCAGCCCCAGACAATCACAAAGGCCGACCTCCCAATCTACAGAATCCATCTACCAGGGTCAAGGAAAGGCCGCCAGCGTTCCCAAAGACCCATCCCCACCCTGGGAATGTTTTTCTCCAACCTCTACCATCGGGGAGAAGGTACAGAAGCGTGAACATACGCACCAGCCGGTGTCCAAACAGTTTCTACCCTCCTGTTGTTAGAATACCGAATGGCCTCACAAACATTCGCCTGTCCCTGTGTTTTTGTATTTGCTGCTGTTTCCCTATTATTTACTTATCGATGCTACTTAACTCAGTGTGATCTACCTGTAATGCTCGCAAGACAAAGCTCTTCACTGTGCCTCGATACACGAGGCAATAAATTCAAGAGAATGTGTTTGTTGGAAATGTTTAATACGCATTATAAAATCGTCACAATAATCACCTCGTCCTGAGTAATTGGTACTCTAAAAGCCCACACCAATTTAAACCTTGCTAATGGGACTACATTAATGCTTCCTGCCCAGTAATGCTGACACCTCTCTGCTTGTGTGAGTGATGAGGTTGGGGGGGTGCTGTGGTGGGGTAACCTGGTCTGCTCTCTGATACAACCTGGAGGCATGTGGCCCAAACTAGTCACCTGTATTTCGGACCATCCGGTGAACCGTAAGGTGGCGGGGCAGAAGTAGCCCATTCAGCCCATCAAAACTGTGCGAGAGAATGTCTTCTGCCTGCCACGTCGATTCTCCTGCTCCTCAGATGCTGCCTGACAGGCTGTGCTTTTCCAGCGCCACCCACTTTGGACTCATTGGGTTGAATATCATCGGTGGCATTTTAAGAGCAGCAGGCCAGAGAGTTGGAACAAACACATAGCATTGGAGAAACTCAGCAGGTCTGGGCAGCCTGTGTGGACAATAGAGTCATAGAGATGTACAGCACGGAGACAGGCCCTTCGGCCCAACTCCTCCATACTGACCATAGATTTATAGAGATGTAGAGCACGGAAACAGACCCTTCGGCCCAACTCGTCCATGCTGACCTGATATCCCAACCTAATCTAGTCCCATTTGCCAGCATTTGGCCCATATCCCCCCAAACCCTTCCTATTCATATACCCATCCAGATGCCTTTTAAATGTTGTCATTGTACCAGCCTCCACCACATCCTCTGGCAGCTCATTCCACACACGTACCACCCTCTGTGTGAAAAAGTTGCTCCTTAGATCCCTTTTCCCCTCTCACCCTGAACCTATGCCCCTCTAGTTCTGGACTCCTACACCCCAGGAAAAAGACCTTGTCTATCCATGTCCCCTCATGATTTTATAAACCTCTATAAGGTCACCCCTCAGCCTCCGACGCTCCAGGGAAAACAGCCCCAGCCTGTTCAGCCCCTCCCTGTAGCTCGGATAGAAGCAGACTTAGTGCCTCCGAGTTCCCACTCCAAGTCAGTTCAGAAACATTAACTCTGTTTCCCCTTCCCCAGCTGCTGGCAGAGCTCCTGGGTTTTTACAGTGTGGTTATTGTCAGGAGAAAACTGGGTCAGTGCAAGGGCTGAGGGGGGAGACAGGATTTGAGACAGAGAGAGATGAAGGTGAGTGCTTCAACACCAGCAGAGAGGCCAAATGATCTGGGTGCGTGGTGTACAATTTTATGCAGCTGACCAAAATCTAAAGCAGTGCCTGACTAGGAAGAACCTTTCATAGGCAAAACAGAAGAGAAATAAAAATAGGATTGGGAGTCCTTAATCTCACTACAACAAGTTTTTTTTTAATAAATGAGAACACACGCACACACACACACCACAAACACACACACACCCCACACACACACCCCCCACACGCACACACCACACACCCCACACACACATTCCCCCACACACACTACACACACACACCACACACCCCACACACACATTCCCCCACACACACTACACACACACGCACACACACCCCACACACGCACCCCCCACACACACACACCACACACCCCACACACACACTCCCCCACACACACGCACACACACCCCACACACACACCCCCCACACGCACACACCACACACACATGCACACGCACCCCCCACACACACGCACACCCCCCACACACACACATGCACACGCACCCCACACACACACGCACCCCACACACACCCCCTCCACACACACACCACACACACACACACATGCACACACACCCCACACACACACACCCCCCCCACACACACACCCCACACACACGCACACACACCCCACACACACACACACCCCACACACACACACACATGCACACACACCCCACACACACACACATGCACACACACCCCACACACACACACATGCACACGCACCCCACACACACACCCCCAACACCCCCACACCCACCCCCACACCCCCCCACACCCCCCCACACATACACCCCCCCCACACACACCCCCCCCACACACACACCCCCCCATACCCCCCCACACATACACACCCCCCTCACACACACACCCCCCCCCCACACACACACCCCCCCATACCCCCCCACACATACACACCCCCCTCACACACACCCCCCCCCCACACACACACACACACACACCCGCTCCCCACCCCCCCCGACACCCACACACACACATTGTGCCAACAATGCACTGCCCAATGCAGCTGGAAATCTGCCTATCCATTCCCTTTGAGACTGCCTCCCGCTCCAAGCTGGGTGGTGGGGAGGGAAGGAAGGTTAATTATCCTCTCTGATATTGAACTCGGGCATACTCCTCACCCTGCGGGCAGCGAGCAGGCCAGTGCCTGCCTCCTTGATGCCCTCCTCCTGGCAGAATGGGTTGATCCTTAGCCGGGACCTCAGGGTGAGCGCCGAGAGGCTGTGGCCTCGCTTGCTCTCCGTCTGCCTCATCAGAATCCTTCGTGCCTCCTCCTCCTGCTCCTGCTCGATGAAATCCAGCAGCGTCAGGCGAAAGATCCGGGGAATCTCCGGGACCTCGGATTCAAACTCCCGGATCAGCTTCCGGAACCTGAGAGAGAGAGAGAGACAGGGAGCAAAACAGGAATCAATTTCCGAGCACAGTTTTACTGTGTATCTAACCCTGTGCTGTCCCTGTCCTGGGGGGTGTTTGATGGGGGACAGTGTAGAGGAAGCTTTACTCTGTATCTAACCCTGTCCTGTCCCTGTCCTGGGGAGTGTTTGATGGGGGACAGTGTAGAGGGATCTTTACTCTGTATCTAACCTCGTGCTGTCCCTGTCCTGGGGAGTGTTTGTTAGTGGGACAGTGTAGAGGGAGCTTTACTCTGTATCTAGCCCCGTGCTGTCCCTGTCCTGGGGAGTGTTTGATGGGGGGGAACAGTGTAGAGGAAGCTTTACTCTGTATCTAACCCCGTGCTGCCCCTGTCCTGGGGAGGGTTTGATGGGGGACAGTGTAGAGGAAGCTTTACTCTGAATCTAACCCCGTGCTGCCCCTGTCCTGGGGAGTGTTTGATGGGGGACAGTGTAGATGGAGCTTTACTCTGTATCTAACCCCGTGCTGTCCCTGTCCTGGGGAGTGTTTGATGGGGGCGACAGTGTAGAGGGAGCTTTACTCTGTATCTAACCCCGTGCTGTCCCTGTCCTGGGGAGTGTTTGATGGGGACAGTGTAGAGGGAGCTTTACTCTGTATCTAACCCGGTGCTGTCTCTGTCCTGGGTAGTGTTTGATGGGGGACAGTGTAGAGGCAGCTTTACTGTGTATCTAACCCCGTGCTGTCTCTGTCCTGGGTAGTGTTTGATGGGGGACAGTGTAGAGAGAGCTTTACTCTGTATCTAACCCCGTGCTGCCCCTGTCCTGGGGAGTGTTTGATGGGGGCGACAGTGTAGAGGAGCTTTACTCTGTATCTAACCCCGTGCTGTCCCTGTCCTGGGGAGTGTTTGATGGGGGACAGTGTAGATGGAGCTTTACGCTGTATCTAACCCCGTGCTGTCCCTGTCCTGGGGAGTGTTTGATGGGGGACAGTGTAGAGGAAGCTTTACTCTGTATCTAACCCCGTGCTGTCCCTGTCCTGGGGAGTGTTTGATGGGGGACAGTGTAGAGAGAGCTTTACTCTGTATCTAACCCAGTGCTGTCCCTGTCCTGGGGAGTGTTTGATGGGGGACAGTGCAGAGGGAGCTTTACTCTGTATCTAACCCCGTGCTGTCCCTGTCCTGGGGAGTGTTTGATGGGGGGGACAGTGTAGAGAGAGCTTTACTCTGTATCTAACCCTGTGCTGTCCCTGACCTGGGGAGTGTTTGATGAGGGACAGTGTAGAGGGAGCTTTACTCTATCTAACTCTGTGCTGTCCCTCTCCCGGGAGTGTTCATAGAGTCATAGAGATGTCCAGCACGGAAACAGACCCTTCGGTCCAACCCGTCCATGCCAACCAGATATCCCAACCTAATCTAGTCCCACCTGCCAGCACTTGGCCCATATCCCCCCAAACCCTTCCTATTCCTGTCCCCATCCAGATGCCTTTTAAATGTTGTCATTGTACCAGCCTCCACCACTTCCTCTGGCAGCTCATTCCATACACGTACCACCCTCTGGGTGAAAACGTTGCCCCTTAGGTCTCTTTTATATCTTTCCCCTCTCACCCTAAACCTATGCCCCTCTAGTTCTGGAGTCCCCCACCCCAGGGAAAAGACCTTGTCTATTCACCCTATCCATGCCCCTCAATTTTATAAACCTCTATAAGGTCACCCCTCAGCCTCTGACGCTCCAGGGAAAACAGCCCCAGCCTGTTCAGCCTCTCCCTGTAGCTCAGATCCTCCAACCCTGGCAACATCCTTGTAAATCTTTTCTGAACCCTTTCAAGTTTCACAACATCCTTCCGATAGGAAGGAGACCAGAATTCGACGTAATATTCCAACAGTGGGCCTGACTAATGTCCTGTACAGCCGCAACATGACCTCCCAACTCCTGTACTCAATCCTCTGACCAATAAAGGTAAGCATACCAACCACCTTCTTCACTATCCTATCTACCTGCGACTCTACTTTCAAGGAGCTACGAACCTGCACTCCAAGGTCTCTTTGTTCAGCAACACTCCCTAGGACCTTACCATTAAGTGTATAAATCCTGCTAAGATTTGCTTTCCCAAAATGCAGCACTTCGCATTTATCCGAATTAAACTCCATCTGCCACTTCTCAGCCCATTGGCCCATCTGGTCCAGATCCTGTTGTAATCTGAGGTAACCCTCTTTGCTGTCCACTACACCTCCAATTTTGGTGTCATCTGTAAACTTACTAACTCTTATGCTCGCATCCAAATCATTTATATAAATGACAAAAAGTAGAGGACCCAGCACCGATCCTTGTGGCACTCCACTGGTCACCGGCCTCCAATCTGAAAAACAACTCTCCATCACCACCCTCTGTCTTCTACCTTTGAGCCAGCTCTGTATCCAAATGGCTAGTTCTCCCTGTATTCCATGAGATCTAACCTTGCTAATCAGTCTCCCATGGGGAACCTTGTTGAACACCTTACTGAAGTCCATATAGATCACATCTACTGCTCTGCCCTCTTCAATCCTCTTTGTTACTTCTTCAAAAAACTCAATCAAGTTTGTGAGCCATGATTTCCTATGCACAAAGCCATGTTGACTATCCCGAATCAGTCCTTGCCTTTCCAAATACATGAACATCCTGTCCCTCAGGATTCCCTCCAACAACTTGCCCACCACCGAGGTCAGGCTCACTGGTCTATAGTTCCCTGGCTTGTCCTTACCACCCTTCTTAAACAGTGGCACCACGTTTGCCAACCTCCAGTCTTCCGGCACCTCACCTGTGACTATCGATGATACAAATATCTCAGCAAGAGGCCCAACAATCACTTCTCGAGCTTCCCACAGAGTTCTCGGGTACACCTGATCAGGTCCTGGGGATTTATCCACCTTTAACCGTTTCAAGACATCCAGCACTTCCTCCTCTGTAATCTGGACATTTTGCAAGATGTCACCATCTATTTCCCTACAGTCTATATCTTTCATATCCTTTTCCACAGTAAGTACTGATGCAAAATATTCATTTAGTATCTCCCCAATTTTCTGTGGCTCCACACAAAGGCCGCCTTGCTGATCTTTGAGGGGCCCTATTCTCTCCCTAGTTACCCTTCTGTCCTTAACATATTTGTAAAAACCCTTTGGATTCTCCTTAATTCTATTTGCCAAAGCTATCTCATGTCCCCTTTTTGCCCTCCTGATTTCCCTCTTCAGTATACTCCTACTGCCTTTATACTCTTCTAAGGATTCACTCGACCTATCCTGTCTGTCCCTGACATATGCTTCCTTCTTTTTCTTAACCAAGCCCTCAATTTCTTTCATAAATGACGAAAAGTAGAGGACCCAGCACCGATCCCTGTGGCACTCCACCGTCCCAGGGTGGGACAGGATGGTGTGTCTCTGACTTGATGGGTCTTGAACTGGGATCTCTTGGCTCAGGGACAGGTACCCGACTTGACTAGTGCCACCCTCTTGTGGTTATTGTGGGGGAGTCACTATTAATAGGCAGACCGTGTCTTTCATAGCGGGCACCCTGCTTATTTGTGGTGGTTGATGAGCACCTGAAAAGGAAACAGTTTCTCCCCGACACCAAATCATTTGTTTGTCTCCATCCATGAACTGTCGCCAGTAGATCATCCATGTGGCTGGTCAAATATTTAAGAGCTGACCTCAAGAGGAGTGAGGGAAGGGGCTAAATCAAAATGGAATTGGAGGGGCATTGCGTGGGTTGAGGGATCACCCTTTATGGTCCACACTAGGGTCAGGAAGACAGGGAGGAGGGGACAGATGCCCTCCTTGGAGTGCAAAGGTTTCAAGAACAGAGCCTGACAAGTCTGGAGTATTGCTCGAGCTGTGGCCAAATCAGTCAGCTGATGAACCAAAGCTTTAATTTCTTAAATTGCTCAAATTCAAAATGGCGGCTGTCAGGGATTGGAACCTGGTTCCCCCGGGGGGGGGGGTTCTCCGGGTCTCTCGCTGCCTCAGTAGCTAGGCTACCTTGAAGGAACTGAGCCTCCACAGACAGGAAGGACATGTCTGTTTCTGAAGTAAACGATGAGGCGACGCTCCTGGTGATGGTGGGATAGCCAGCCATGTGCTCTGGGCAGCATTGTGTGCAGCGTCAGGGCAAGTGTCACGATTGCAGCACAACACCAGCAGATCCAGAATCAATCTCAGAATACCTGACAAATCCACACCGACCCTCCGAAGAGTAACCCACCCTGACCCATACCCCCACCCTATGACTCAGCATTTACCCCGGACTAATGCAACTAACCTGCACATCCCTGGGCAGAATGGGACAATTTAGCACGACCAATCCACCCTAACCTGCACATCTCTGGGCACTATGGGCCAATTTAGCACGGCCAATCCCACCCTAACCTGCACATCCCTGGACACTATGGGACAATTTAGCACGGCCAAACCACCCTAACCTGCACATCTCTGGGCACTATGGGACAATTTAGCACGGCCAACCCACCCTAACCTGCACGTCCCTGGACACTATGGGACAATTTAGCACGGCCAATCCACCCTAACCTGCACATCCCTGGGCACTATGGGACAATTTAGCACGGCCAATCCACCCTAACCTGCACATCCCTGGGCACTACGGGACAATTTAGCACGGCCAATCCACCCTAACCTGCACATCCCTGGACACTACGGGACAATTTAGCACGGCCAATCCACCCTAACCTGCACATCCCTGGACACTACGGGACAATTTAGCACGGCCAATCCACCCTAACCTGCACATCCCTGGGCACTGTGGGATAATTTAGCATGGGCCAATCCACCCTAACCTGCACATCCCTGGACACTATGAGGCAATTTAGCACGGCCAATCCACCCTAACCTGCACTTCCCTGGGCACTATGGGACAATTTGGCACGGCCAATCCACCCTAACCTGCACATCCCTGGACACTATGAGGCAATTTAGCACGGCCAATCCACCCTAACCTGCACATCCCTGGACACTATGAGGCAATTTAGCACGGCCAATCCACCCTAACCTGCACATCCCTGGGCACTATGGGACAATTTAGCACGGCCAATCCACCCTAACCTGCACATCCCTGGGCACGATAGAATAATTTAGCACGGCCAATCCACCCTAACCTGCACATCCCTGGGCACGATAGAATAATTTAGCATGGGCCAATCCACCCTAACCTGCACATCCCTGGGCACTATGGGGCAATTTAGCACGGTCATTCCACCCTAACCTGCACATCCCTGAGCACTATGGGACAATTTAGCATGGCCAATCCACGCTAACCTGCACATCCCTGGGCACTATGGGACAATTTAGCACAGCCAATCCACCCTAACCTGCACATCCCTGGTCACTATGGGACAATTTAGCACAGCCAATCCACCCTAACTTGCACATCCCTGGGCACTATGGGACAATTTAGCACGGCCAATCCACCCTAACCTGCACATCCCTGGGCACTATGGGACAATTTAGCACGGCCAATCCACCCTAACCTGCACATCCCTGGACACTATGGGACAATTTAGCATGGCCAATCCACCCTAACCTGCACATCCCTGGGCACGATTGAATAATTTAGCACGGCCAATCCACCACGATGTGGTTGAGCTTTGACCTACCATCCATGCAATTGGGTGATGGGTGATTAGTGTTGGCCTAGCCAGTGGTGTTCTTAAGGATTTTTTGATCAACGACCTTTTCTAAGGTCAATACTCTTCTCCTTATGTTAGCAGATGGAGTCACACTCCTCCAGATAGAGTCAGAGTTATACAGCGTGGAACAGGCTCAAGGGGTTAAATGCGTTCCAAGGAAGTCCCTCCTCCTCAGGCCCCTTTCTGAGGCTTTGGTATCACTGAGGCCCAGATGGGATAAACAGACAAGGTCCTTTTCCCTGGGATGGGGGCAATGCAGAACCAGAGGGGCATAGGTTTCGGGTGAGAGGGGAAAGATTTAAAAGGGACCTAAGAGGGCAACTTTTTCATGCAGAGGGTGGTACGTGTATGGAATGAGCTGCCAGAGGAAGTGGTGGAGGCTGGTACAATGACAGCATTTAAAAGGCATCTGGATGGGGACATGAATAGGAAGGGTTTGGGGGGATATGGGCCGGGTGCTGGCAGGTGGGACTAGATTGGGTTGGGATATCTGGTCGGCATGGACGGGTTGGGCCGAAGGGTCTGTTTCCATGCTGTACATCTCTAATTGATCTCCATCTGGGACTTATCCTGTCATTGATAAATTCTCTGCAATCTTCAAGCAACACACTTGCTTTCTCTAAACCACGTTTTGATGCCTTTGCGCGTAAGAGCACAAAAAAAATGAGGCCGTTTGGCCTCCTCGAATCCGCATCACCTCTCGGCAAGCGCAGATCCAGGCCGAATCTTCTCACAATGACCCCCACCACCTCCCCCCCCCCCACCGATTCCCTCAGCCTGAAAATTCTATCCGTCTCTGACCTGACCGCACTCAGTGACTGACACCTTCCAGCCCTCAGCAGCCAGAGGAGTCCACAAGGATTCTCCCTTCCCCCCCCCCACCTCCCTCTCCAAGGGAAAAACTCTTGCTCACCTCATTCCAAAATGGCCGACCCCCGTGCCCTGAGAGTACTGACCCCTCGCTCCAGACGGTCTGTCTGGGGGAGGGGGGGGGTTAAACAGTTTCTCATTCTCCCCTCGGGATGTCGGCACGTGACTTCAGACCCCACAGCGATATGGTTGACCTTTGACCTGTCGCCCACGCAATTGGGTGATGGGCAGTACATGTTGGCTTGGCCAGCCATGTTCATAAGGAATTTTGATGGAAGGACGTGTCAAACTGCCAAACTAAACTAATCCCATTTGGACCATACCACTCCAAACCTTTCCTATTCGTGTCCTTATCCAAATGTCAGTGAGGCTTTGTACAACTTTAATAATCTTATTCAGATCCAAACAGCCGGCCTAACCCTGTCACCCACCTCCCCACTGGATGGGGGGGGGGGCAGCTCCAACAGCTCTTGGGAAGCTCCACACCATCCAGAATAAAGCAGCCCCCTCCCCTGTTTGATTGGCACCACATCCACAAACATCCACGCCCTCCACCACCGACGCTCAGTAGCATCAGGGCGTACGGTCGACAAGAGGCACTGCGGAAATTCACCAAAGATCCTCGGACAGCACCTTCCAAACCCCTACCATTTGGAAGGGCAACAGCAACAGATACATGGGAACACCATTCCATGTCATTTCTCCCTCACCCATCCCGACTTGGGAATACGTCGACTGTTCCTTCAGTGTCGCTGGTTCAGAATCCTGGAACTCCCTCCCCCAGGGCATTGTGGGTCTAACCCACAGCACACGGGTTGCAGCGGTTCAAGATGGCCGCTCACCCCCCCCCCCCCCCCCTCCACCTTCTCAAGGGGGACAATTCATGAGTGTTTATTAATGCCCTTTAGGGAAGGAAGCTGCCATCCTTACCCCGTCTGGGCCTACACGTGACTCCAGACCCACAGCCATGTGGTTAACCATCCTCTGGCTAATTACGGACGGCCAATAAATACTGGCCCATCCACGAGTTAATTTTTTTAAAAAAATTCCTCTGTGGTGAATCCTCGGATGACAGTGTCTCTTGGGGCTCATCCAGACTTTTCCAAAATGGAGCCAGGGCTTTGAGGTGAGCTTAGGCCTAAACATGGCTGACGGAGCATAATACGGTCAAAATGTTCAACTTCGCTCAGTTTGATAGGAACAAATTGAGAGAAGGTACTCTGTATGAGTGGGAGGTATGAGTGGGGGCTGTTAATCCAGTCTAATCAGGGAGCCCTGGCTGACAGATTTTTAAAAAGGATGAGTTGGGTAAGAGGCCTTGCTTTGCCGCTCCCCCATTCCCTGTAAACTGTACGGCTGGTAACATTAACTGTTTATTTGTAAACTGTACTGTTCAATAAAACAAACATTTTTTAAAAATGTGAGCTTCAGAGCTCGTGACATCAGGGCAGCTGACTCTGAATGAGCGGCACTAAAGTCAAGGGCTATTTGTGTACAAATAAATCCAGGCTGAATCTTCTCACAATGACCCCCCCCAACGATTCCCTCAGCCTGAAAATTCTATCCGTCTCTGACCTGACCACACTCAGTGACTGACGCCTTCCAGCCCTCAGCAGCCAGAGGAGTCCACAAGGATTCTCCCTTCCCCCTAAATGACTAGGAGAAAGTGAGGACTGCAGATGCTGGAGATCGGGGCTGAAAAATGTGTTGCTGGAAAAGCGCAGCAGGTCAGGCAGCATCCGAGGAGCAGGAGAATCGACGTCTCGGGCATGAGCCTTCTTCAGGAATGAGGGAAGTGTGTCCAGCAGGCTAAGATAAAAGGTAGGGAGGAGGGACTTGGGGGAGAGGGGTTGGAAATGCGATAGGTGGAAGGAGGTTAAGTAACCCTCCAACCAGAAGGGATGAACTCAGACTTCTCCAGTTTCCTCATTTCCCCTCCCCCCACCTTGTCTCAGTCCCAACCCTCGAACTCAGCACCGCCTTCCTAACCTGCAATCTTCTTCCTGACCTCTCCGCCCCCCACCCCACTCCAGCCTATCACCCTCACCTTGACCTCCTTCCACCCATCGCATTCCCAACGCCCCTCCCCCAAGTCCCTCCTCCCTACCTTTTTAATCTTAGCCTGCTGGACACACTTCCCTCATTCCTGACGAAGGGCTGATGCCCGAGACGCCGATTCTCCTGCTCCTTGGATGCTGCCTGACCTGCTGCGCTTTTCCAGCAACACATTTCCAGCTGTAAATAAACGACGCCCCGGTGAACAGGATGTGGGCCTCTGTGGAGTTATTTCAGCTACTGTCCTGCTGCCCTAAGACCGGCCTTTGAAAGACGGGGCAAATAATGTGTCGACCCAACGTGCCCTCCCACACTGACGAAGGACCGAAAGAGTCGAGAGGTAAAGGGATGAAAAAGAATTCAGACATAACAAACGAGACACCGCATCAGATCACGTTAATGATCCGTGTAGTAATTTCTCAAGGGCTGAAGCCAGACGAACGTTCACTGTTAACGCATCAGAAAGGAGAGCTGAGGAACACACACCATGGGTGCTGGGGAAAAAATAAGCAGTTAGGCGGCAGTGTGGGGGGTTCAATTTTAAAAAGAGAAAAAAAAAAGGAGAGCTATGGATGTATGGAAATTTGGCGGAATCTTTAGCGTTTGAAATGACCCCAGGCCAAGCATCAGCAGACTTTGCTGAGTGGGTCATGGCAATACCCATTGAAGTTTAGACGACAAAGGGACGACCTTACTTGAAACATCCAAAATCCTATGGGTTAAACACTGAGAGGATGTTTCCTTCAGAACCAGGGGAAAACAGTTGAAAATACAGTGTCCCCTATTTATGAGAGAGAGAGAGAGAGAGAGAGAGAGAGAGACCGAGGGCTGATTCCCTCTTAGATTTCCCTGAAAGTCGCCACCCAGGGTCGTTTAAGAAGGCGTACGGTGTGTTAGCTTTTACTGGGAGAGGGATTGAGTTCCGGAACCATGAGGTCATGCTGCAGCTGTACAAAACTCTGGTGCGGCCGCACTTGGAGTATTGCGTACAGTCCTGGTCATCGTATTATAGGGAGGATATGGAAGCTTTGGAAAGGGTTCAGAGGAGATTTACCAGGATGTTGCCTGGTACGGAGGGAAGGCCTGATGAGGAAAGGCTGAGGGGCTTGAGGCTGTTAGGGAGAAGAAGGTTGAGAGGTGACTTAGTTGAGACATTTAAGATAATCAGAGGGTTAGATCGGGTGGACAGGGAGAGCCTTTTTCCTCAGATGGTGATGGCTAACACAAGGGGACAGAGCTTCAAATTGAGGGGTGATAGATATAGGACAGATGTCAGAGGTAGTTTCTTTACTCAGAGAGTAGGAGGGGTGTGGAACACACTGCCTGCAACAGTAGTGGACTCGCCAACTTTAAGGGCATTTAAATGGTCATTGAATAAACATATGGATGATAATGGAATAGTGTAGGTTAGATGGGCTTCAGATTGGTTTCACGGGTTGGCGCAACATCGAGGGCCGAAGGGCCTGTACTGCGCTGGAATGTTCTGAGGTTGGGACGAGGAGGCTAGTCTGTGGAATTTATCTCCCCCACACAGCGACAGAGACAGGGCCTTTCAATTAATTCCAGGTCGAGAGACGGACAAATCGGCCATTCAGCCCCTCTAGTCTGCTCAAGATGATCGTGACAGAGCAGGTGCGACAGGGCTCAGTGGCCTACCCCAGCACCCTGGCCTACCTGAGAATGAGAGGCCCACACTGGGAGGGTTTGATCTTGGAGCACAGCTCCTGCAGCTCCAGCTGCTCCCCGGGGGGTATCTGGAAGCCAAGCTTGGGCTGGGCCATGAGCCAGCTGTAGTCCACCCCCTGCTTCAAGCGCTTGCACTCCACCGCCCGCTCCCGATGCATCTTCTCGGCCCGCTTCAGCTGCGCGCTGAGCTCCAGGGTCAGCGTGTTGGTGACCAGCTCCTCCTCGCTGCGGGGAGCCAGGGTTGAGCAACGCTCACTCCAGTCGAAGAGGGACGAGAGGAACATGGCCGCCACTCACTGAAACAAGAAGAGAGAATCAGGCAACATGGCCGCCGCTCACGAAAACGAGGAGAGAGAATCAGACAACATGGCCGCCGCTCACTGAAACAGTATCAGACAACATGGCCACCGCTCACAGAAACAGTATCAGACAACATGGCCGCCACTCACGGAAACAGTATCAGACAACATGGCCGCCGCTCACGGAAACAGTATCAGACAACATGGCCACCGCACACTGAAACGAGGAGAGAGTATCAGACAACATGGCCGCCACTCACGGAAACAGTATCAGACAACATGGCCGCCACTCATGGAAACAGTATCAGACAACATGGCCGCCGCTCATGGAAACGAGGAGAGAGTATCAGACAACATGGCCGCCACTCACGGAAACAGTATCAGACAACATGGCCGCCACTCACGGAAACAGTATCAGACAACATGGCCGCCACTCATGGAAACAGTATCAGACAACATGGCCGCCGCTCATGGAAACGAGGAGAGAGTATCAGACAACATGGCCGCCACTCACGGAAACAGTATCAGACAACATGGCCGCCGCTCACTGAAACGAGGAGAGAGTATCAGACAACCATACCGTACAGAGGAGGTCCGTAAGATGTAGGAGCAGAAATTAGGCTATTCAGCCCATCCAGTCTGCTCCTCCATTTAATCATGGCTGATAATTTCCTCAACCCCATTCTCCCGGTAACCCTTGATCCTGTTGATACTCAAGGACCTATCCATCTCTGTCTTAAATATACTCAGTGACCTTAAATATGCTCCGTCTTAAATATACTCAGCCTTCAGTGGCAGTGAATTCCATAGATTCACCACTCTCTGGTTGAAGATGTTTCTCCTTATCTTCGTTCTAAAAGACCTTCCCTTTCTGGGCAGCATGGTAGCTCAGTGGTTCCCAGCACCAGGGACCTGGGTTCGATTCTAGCCTCGGGCGACTGTCTGTGTGGAGTTTGCACATTCTCCTCATGTCTGCGTGGGTTTCCTCCGGGTGCTCTGGTTTCCTCCCACAGTCACAATGATGTGCAGGTTAGGATGGATTGGCCGTGCTAAATTGTCCCATAGTGTCCAGGGATGTGCAGGTTAGGATGGATTGGCCGTGCTAAATTGTCCCATAGTGTCCAGGGATGTGCAGGTTAGGGTGGATTGGTTGTGCTAAATTGTCCCATAGTGTCCAGGGATGTGCAGGTTAGGGTGGATTGGCCATGATAATTGCCCCATAGTGTCCAGGGATGTGCAGGTTAGGGTGGATTGGCCATGATAATTGTCCCATAGTGCCCAGGGATGTGCAGGTTAGGGTGGATTGGCCATGCTAAATTGTCCCATAGTGCCCAGGGATGTGCAGGTTAGGGTGGATTGGCCGTGCTAAATTGTCCCATAGTGCCCAGGGATGAGTAGGTTAGGGTGGATTGGCCGTGCTAAATTGTCCCATAGTGCCCAGGGATGAGTAGGTTAGGTTCTTTAGTCAGGAGTAAATGCACCATAATAGGGTAGGGGAATGAGTCCGGGTGGATTACTCTTCTGAGGGTCGGTGTGGACTTATTGGGCTGAAGGGCCTGTTTCCACACTGTAGGGAATCTATGATTCACTCTCTGTCTTTGGCTCCTAGTCTCTGTGACCAATGGAAACATCTTCTCAACATCTAGGCCATTCAGTATTCTGTATGTTTTAATTAGATTCCCCCCCCCTCATCCTTCTAAACTCTATCGAGTATAGACCTAGAATCCTCAAATGTTAAACGTTTCATTCCTTCGACCATTCTCGTAGACCTCCTCCGAACACGCTCCAGACCAGTACTTCCTTCCTGAGATATGGGGCCCAAAACTGCACACAATATTCCAAATGTGGTCTGATCAGAGCTTTACAGAGCCTCAGAAGTACATCTCTGTTTTATATTCAAGTCCATTGAGTCTCCAGCATCGATAATACTCTCAATCTACATCCTTTCACCTCACCCCCATCCTGCACTAGGCCCACAGGCCTTGACTGTTAAAGTACTTTTTAAAGGTCGTCACATTTTCTACCTCAACTACTCTCCCAGGCAGTGCCTTTGAGGTATCCACCCCTCTCTGGGAGAAGTTCTGTTTCCTCAAGCCCCCTCCAAACCTCTCGTGTTAAAATTATGCCCCCTCGTTATTGCCCTTTTGGTTTAAGAGTCATACAGCACAGAAACAGGCCCTTCAGCCCAACTCGTCCATGCCGACCAGATATCCTAACCCAATCTGGTCCCGTTTACCAGCACTTGGCCCATGTCCCTCTAAACACTTCTCGTGCAGGTACCCGACCAAATGGGAGCAAGATGGAGAGGGAGGAAGGCCACTTAGGGATGCAGAATTGGGGATGTTTGAGACATAGAGTTGGGTGTGGGGTAGAGGGTTTGGGAGGTCGAGTTGGGGGTACTTGAGAGGCAGAGTTGGTAGGGGTTTAGAGACAGAGTTGGGGGGGTTACAGACAGAGTTGGGGGGGTTTAGACACAGAGTTGGGGGGGTTTAGAGTCAGAGTTGGGGGGGTTTAGAGACAGAGTTGGTGGGGGTTTAGAGACAGAGTTGGGGGGGGTTTAGAGACAGAGTTGGTACGGGTTTAGACACAGAGTTGGGGGGGTTTAGAGACAGAGTTGGGGGGGTTAGAGACAGAGTTGGGGGGGTTTAGAGTCAGAGTTGGGGGGGTTTAGAGACAGAGTTGGTGGGGGTTTAGAGACAGAGTTGGGGGGGTTTACAGACAGAGTTGGGGGGTTTAGAGACAGAGTTGGGGGGGGTTTAGAGACAGAGTTGGTACGGGTTTAGACACAGAGTTGGGGGGGTTTAGAGACAGAGTTGGGGGGGTTAGAGACAGAGTTGGGGGGGTTTAGAGTCAGAGTTGGGGGGGTTTAGAGACAGAGTTGGTGGGGGTTTAGAGACAGAGTTGGGGGGGTTTACAGACAGAGTTGGGGGGTTTAGAGACAGAGTTGGGGGGGGTTTAGAGACAGAGTTGGTACGGGTTTAGACACAGAGTTGGGGGGGTTTAGAGACAGAGTTGGGGGCGTTAGAGACAGAGTTGGTGCGGGTTTAGAGACAGAGTTGAGGTGTTTAAAGACAGAGTTGGGGGGTTGAGAGACAGAGTTGGGGGGTTTAGAGACAGAGTTGGGGGGTTTAGAGACAGAATTGAGGGGGTTTAGAGACAGAGTTGGGGGGTATAGAAACAGAGTAGGGGGAGTATAGAGACAGATTTGGGGGGGTTGAGAGACAGAGTTGGTGAGGGTTTAGAGACAGAGTTGGGGGTTTAGAGACAGAGTTGGGGGGTTTAGAGACAGAATTGAGGGGGTTTAGAGACAGAGTTGGGGGGTTTATAGACAGAGTTGGGGGGTTTAGAGACAGAGTTGGGGGGTTTAGAGACAGAGTTGGGGGTTTAGAGACAGAGTTGGGGGGGTTTACAGACAGAGTTGGGGGGTTTACAGACAGAGTTGAGGGGTTGAGAGACAGAGTTGGGGGGTTTAGAGACAGAGTTGGGGGGTTGAGAGACAGAATTGAGGGGGTTTAGAGACAGAGTTGGGGGGTTTATAGACAGAGTTGGGGTGTTTAAAGACAGAGTTGAGGGGTTTAGAGACAGAGGTGGGGTGTTTAGAGACAGAGTTGGGGTGGTTTTGAAACAGAGTTGGGGGGTATAGAAACAGAGTAGGGGGAGTATAGAGACAGATTTGGGGGGGGTTGAGAGACAGAGTTGGTGAGGGTTTAGAGACAGAGCTGGGGGTTTAGAGACAGAGTTGGGGGGTTTAGAGACAGAATTGAGGGGGTTTAGAGACAGAGTTGGGGGGTTTAGAGACAGAGCTGGGGTGTTTAAAGACAGAGTTGGGGGGGTTTAGAGACAGAGTTGGGGTGTTTAGAGACAGAGTTGGAGTGGTTTTGAAACAGAGTTGGGGGTATAGAAACAGAGTAGGGGGAGTATAGAGGCAGAGTTGGGGGGTTTAGAGACAGTGCTGGGGGGGGGGGGGGGGAAGTCCAGAGACAGAGTTGGAGGGAGTATAGAGGCAGAGTTGGGGGGGTTTAGAGACAGAGTTGGGGTGTTTAGAGACAGAGTTGGATTGGTTTTGAAACAGAGTTGGGGGTATAGAAACAGAGTAGGGGGAGTATAGAGACAGAGTTGGGGGGTTTAGAGACAGTGCTGGGGGGGGGGGGGGTGGGGGGGAAGTCCAGAGACAGAGTTGGAGGGAGTATAGAGGCAGAGTTGGGGGGGTTTAGAGACAGAGTTGAGGGGGTTTAGAGACAGAGTTGGGGGGGTTTAGAGACAGAGTTGAGGGGTTTTCAGATGCAGAGTTCGTGGTTTTGAGAGGGAAATAGGGAGGTTTCAGAGGTAGAGTTGGGGGATTCAGAGGGAGAGTGCAGGGGGTTTAGAGATAGATTTTGGGGGGGATTTAGAGACAGAGTTGGGGGCTATTAGAGAGGCCGGGTTGGAGGGTATTAGAGAGGTAGACTTAGGCAGTGTTGGGAGACAGAGCTTTGTTGGATAATGCAATGGAGGAAGAGAAGGGGGAATGGAAATTACATGAGGAGATAGTTCAGAAAATGGTGCAGGATTGTAATCATCATCCAGAAGGTCGGTTTCTAGATGGAGGGCTGGTTTACGATGCAGTGTGACACTAACAGCGCAGGGTCAATTCCCACACCAGCTGAGGTGACCACGAAGGTCTCTCCTACTCAGCCTCACCTCTGACCTGAGGCATGGTGACGGTCTGGTAAACCCACCACCAGTAACCACTCTCTGGAAGGACAGCACCCATTTGGTCCCCTGGTGAAGTTACTGTTCCATTCACACACTGCCCAGTTTTCATCAGAAAAGCCAGTAACCAGAACAAAAGCCAACTGACTCAAGTTAAACTGCATGGACAGGCATATTCCCACCAATCCCAATGGATCCCTCAGTACTGACCCTCTGACAGTGCAGCAGTCCCTCAGCACTGACCCTCCGACAGTGCGGCACCCCCTCAGTACTGACCCTCCCACCGTGCGGTACTCCCTCAGTACTGACCCTCCGACAGTGCGGCACGTCCTCAGCACTGACCCTCCGATAGTGCGGCACTCCCTCAGCACTGACCCTCCGACAGTGCGGCACTCCCTCAGCACTGACCCTCCGACAGTGCGGCACTCCCTCAGCACTGACCCTCCGACAGTGCGGCACTCCCTCAGCACTGACCCTCCGACAGTGCGGCACTCCCTCAGTACTGACCCTCCGACAGTGCGGCACTCCCTCAGCACTGACCCTCCGACAGTGCGGCACTCCCTCAGCACTGACCCTCCGACAGTGCGGCACTCCCTCAGCACTGACCCTCCGACAGTTCGGCACTCCCTCAGCACTGACCCTCCGACAGTGCGGCACTCCCTCAGTACTGACCCTCCGACAGTGCGGCACTCCCTCAGTACTGACCCTCCGACAGTGCGGCACTCCCTCAGTACTGACCCTCCGACAGTGCGGCACTCCCTCAGTACTGACCCTCCGACAGTGCGGCACTCCCTCAGTACTGACCCTCCGACAGTGCGGCACTCCCTCAGTACTGACCCTCCGACAGTGCGGCACTCCCTCAGTACTGACCCTCCGACAGTGCGGCACTCCCTCAGTACTGACCCTCCGACAGTGCGGCACTCCCTCAGTACTGACCCTCCGACAGTGCGGCACTCCCTCAGTACTGACCCTCCGACAGTGCGGCACTCCCTCAGCACTGACCCTCCGACAGTGCGGCACTCCCTCAGCACTGACCCTCCGACAGTGCGGCACTCCCTCAGCACTGACCCTCCGACAGTGCGGCACTCCCTCAGTACTGACCCTCCGACAGTGCGGCACTCCCTCAGTACTGACCCTCCGACAGTGCGGCACTCCCTCAGTACTGACCCTCCGACAGTGCGGCACTCCCTCAGCACTGACCCTCCGACAGTGCGGCACTCCCTCAGCACTGACCCTCCGACAGTGCGGCACTCCCTCAGTACTGACCCTCCGACAGTGCGGCACTCCCTCAGTACTGACCCTCCGACAGTGCGGCACTCCCTCAGTACTGACCCTCCGACAGTGCGGCACTCCCTCAGTACTGACCCTCCGACAGTGCGGCACTCCCTCAGTACTGACCCTCCGACAGTGCGGCACTCCCTCAGCACTGACCCTCCGACAGTGCGGCACTCCCTCAGTACTGACCCTCCGACAGTGCGGCACTCCCTCAGCACTGACCCTCCGACAGTGCGGCACTCCCTCAACACTGACCCTCCGACAGTGCGGCACTCCCTCAGTACTGACCCTCCGACAGTGCGGCACTCCCTCAGTACTGACCCTCCGACAGTGCGGCACTCCCTCAGTACTGACCCTCCGACAGTGCGGCACTCCCTCAGTACTGACCCTCTGAGAGTGCGGTGCTCTGTCAGTGCCAGTGTGACCACCTCTGTTAAATCTTCTCTATCTCCTTTGCTGTGAGGGGAATGGCCCCAGTGTCCCTCACCGTTGACCTTGCGTCTAAAATCCTTCATCCCCTGGGCCCGTTCTGGTCAATCTCCTCCACATGGGGACCCTCACCTCCCACCAGAATCCTGAAAACTGGCACTGGGCACAGCGTCTGAGTCCCGAGCTGAGAACCTCATCAAATCTCTTCAGCCCGTCAGCCTTGTTTGTTCGCACGGATCCCTGGGTCCTGTCAATTTTGGTCGACCTGCCGCCTTCCAAGATCCATCTTTTGCATCCTCCTGGTGCCCAGCACCATCTGGCCAACGCTAAACAAGGGTGCTGACAAAATAACTCTCACCGGCCCAAGTCTTTCAGTCGCTTTGGTGGCTGGGATCAGTCGGGTTTTCCCCCAGTTTATGCCACAGGGAGAACCACGGGGTCTCACCTTCCTTGTCTGTTGGGTGGGTCTTGGAATCGATTCCCACTCTGTCCAGTATCCCGTTCCCGGTCTGAGCTACTCTGTTGGCTGCTCCCTACCCCTCCCACCTAGGTGAGAGCTGGATAAGGCGGTATTAGCTTACTAATCGCAAGGTTTCTCTTTGTGTCAGCACGGATTGTGGACGTCAGCTCATGTGTGTATGTGTGTGTGTACATGCGTGCGTGTGTGTGTGCATATGTGTGTGTCTGTGTACGTGCGTGTGTACGTATGTGTGTGTATGCGTGATTGTATGTGTGTGTCTGTGTACATGCATGTGTATGTGTGTGTGTACGTGTCTGTGTGTGTGTGCGCGTGTGTGTGCATGTGTGTGTGTTTACATGTCTGTTTGTGTGTCTAGGTGTGTGTGTACATATGTATTTGTGTGTGTACGTGTGTACGTGTGTGTGTATGTGTGTACGTGTGTGTGTGGGTGTGTATGTGTGTGTGCGCACGGGGAGTGTATGTGTGTGGGTATGAGTGTGTGTGTGCATGTGCGTGGGAAGTGTGTGTATGTGTGTGGGTGTATGTGGGGAGTGTGTGTATGTGTGAGTGTGTGTGAGTGTGAGTGTGTATGTGTATGTGTGTGTGAGTGTGTGCATATGTGTGGCGAGTGATGTGTGTGAGTGTATGTGAGTGTGTGTATGTGTGTGAGTGTGCATGTGTGTGAGTGTGTGCGGAGTGAGTGTGTGTGAGCGCGCGCGCGTGTGTGTGTGTGTGTGTGTGTGTGGGGGGGGTGTGTGTATGTGGGTGTGTGTTTGGGGTGTGTGTGTGTGGGTGTGTGGGGTGTGTGTGTGAGTGTGTGTGTGTGAGTGTGTGTGTGAGGAGTGTGTGTGAGTGTGTGTGTGGGGAGTGTGTGTGTGTGTGTGTGTGTGGGGTGTCTGTGTGGGGAGTGAGTGTGTCGTGTGTGTGTGAGTGTGTGGGGAGTGAGTGTGTGGGGTGTGAGTGTGTGTGGGGGGGGTGAGTGTGTGTGAGGGGTGTGTGTGTGTGTGGGGAGTGTGTGTGTGTGGGGAGTGAATGTATGTGTGTTTGTGTCGTGTGTGTGTGAGTGTGTGGGGAGTGAGTGTGTGGGGTGTGAGTGTGTGTGTGTGTGGGGAGTGAGTGTGTGTGAGGGGGTTGTGTAGGTGTGTGTGTGTACCACAGTGCGTTATGCAGCGGGGGGAGGAGGAACAAACACTGCCTCTGTTACCGTGTATGAGGATCGACACACAATCGTTCATTTATTCCTGAACGCAGAAATGTTCCAGCTAAACACTGACCTCTGGGAGCTCAGCCGAAGGTCTCACTTTCTCAGGAGCATCTTAAGGGAGCAGAGACATTCGAGAAAGGATTGGGAATGGATTTCCAGAGCTCAGGGACAATGGGCCAGTAGTGGGGAGAGTGAAGGGTCAATATACAGTGGCTCAGTGGTTAGCACTGCTGCTTCTCAGCGCCAGGGAGCCAGGTTCGATCCCACCCTCAGGCGACTGTCTGTGTGGAGTTTGCACATTCTCCCCCCGTGTCTGTGTGGGGTTTCCTCCGGGTGCTCCGGTTTCCTCCCACAGTCCAAAGACGTGCAGGTTAGGGTGGATTGGCCGTGCTAAATTGTCCCATAGTGCCCAGGGATGTGCAGGTTAGGGTGGATTGGCCGTGCTAAATTGTCCCATAGTGCCCAGGGATGTGCAGGTTAGGGTGGATTGGCCGTGCTAAATTGTCCCATAGTGTCCAGGGATGTGCAGGTTAGGGTGGATTGGCCGTGCTAAATTGTCCCATAGTGCCCCAGGATGTGCAGGTTAGGGTGGATTGGCCGTGCTAAATTGTCCCATAGTGTCCAGGGATGTGCAGGTTAGGGTGGATTGGCCATGCTAAATTGTCCCATAGTGTCCAGGGATGTGCAGGTTAGGGTGGGACTGGCCGTGCTAAATTGTCCCACAGTGCCCAGGGGTGTGCAGGTTAGGGTGGATTGGCCGTGCTAAATTGTCCCGTAGTGCCCAGGGATGTGCAGGTTAGGGTGAATTGGCCGTGCTAAATTGTCCCATAGTGCCCAGGGATGTGCAGGTTAGGGTGGGATTGGCCGTGCTAAATTGTCCCATAGTGCCCAGGGATGTGCAGGTTAGGGTGGGATTGGCCGTGCTAAATTGAGAATGGGAGCAGGAGGAGGCCATTTGGCCCTTTGAGCCCAGTCTGCCATCCAATGGGATCATGGCTGACCATCTGACCCAGTCCCCCACTGTCCCCCTTTAGCCCCAAGAACTCGATCCAACTCCTTCCTGAGAACATTCAATGTTTTGGCCCCAACCCCTCTCTGTGTCAAAGAATCCCACAGGCTCCCCCCGCACTCTCTAGGGGAAGACATTTCTCCCCATCTCAGTCTGAAATGGCCCCCACCCTGTAATCCTTAGATTGTGATCCCCCTTCCACCCCGGGCCATCGCGACAATGCTTCCTGCAGCTTAACATCTCGTCTCGGTGTCTCCCCGGGGACTGGCAGAGAGAGGCTGAAATGAGCTCCGACCCTCCAGAGATGAGAGAGAGAGAGAGAGAGAGAGAGAGACAGAGGGAGAGGGAGAGAGAGAGAGAGAGAGAGAGAGAGACAGAGGGAGAGGGAGAGAGAGAGAGATACAGGGGGAGAGGGAGAGAGAGAGAGACAGAGGGAGAGAGAGAGACAGAGAGAGAAAGAGGGAGAGAGAGAGACATACAGAGGGAGAGAGAGAGACAGAGAGAGAGAGAGACAGAGGGAGAGGGAGAGAGAGAGAGAGGGAGAGAGAGAGAGAGAGAGAGAGAGACAGAGGGAGAGAGAGAGACAGAGAGAGAAAGAGAGAGACAGAGAGAGAAAGAGGGAGAGAGAGAGAGAGATACAGAGGGAAAGGGAGAGAGAGAGAGAGATACAGGGGGAGAGGGAGAGAGAGATACAGAGGGAGAGAGAGAGAGACAGAGGGAGAGAGAGAGAGAGAGAGAGAGAGCGAGACTGTCCGTGTTACGGCCTGTCCCACTTTGCACAGAGAGCCACAAGAAACAAGAAAAAACACTGATTTCTATATTCGGGATCATTGAGAGTCTCATGTTGTGATTGCCACACATGTCCTCTCCGGCCCCATGTCTGCTTCTGTCCTGGATTCCCCAGCTTAGTGGAGTAAGACAGTTAAACAGCAGTGAGTGTGTATTTGAAGACAGAATCTGCACACACACACCCTGTCAGTGCAGGTATCAGACTGAGGGATACTTTGAGAGATTACTCCCTTCCTGACACAGTCTAATTTGGATGCTATAAATAGTGAGGTGTAATAGGCTAGGGAAGATTAATATTCAGTTAGACTGGGCACCTCCAATCAAACACACAAGGAGCTGATGTCAGAGGTTACAGAGCTCAGGGACAGACAGGACGGCCAGAGAGGACTGCATTTAGGTAGCACACTGGTTCGCCAACGACAAGACACATTCTCAGAGGTGGCAGGGCGTGAGGTGCTGGGATTCAGACACACAGGCACGGAGCACCAACGCTATACCTCACACCGACCCTGTAGGAAGTTGGAGTTAGGCAGCCCGTCAGTAACATCAGTTAGGAAAGCTGCCAGCAACTGACTCAATCTCACTCCCTCCCTCCCTCCCTCACCCGCCACTCACTCCCTCCCTCCCTCACCCCGTCACTCACTCCCTCCCACCCTCCCTCACCCCGTCACTCACTCCCTCCCTCACCCCGTCACTCCCTCCCTCCCTCACTCAATCCCTCCCTCACCCTGTCCCTCCCTCACTCTGTCCCTCACTCACTCACTCCCTCCCTCAACCTGTCCCTCCCTCACCCTGTCACTCACTCCCTCCTTCACTCCCTCCCTCACTCATTCTGTCCCTCCCTCACCCCGTCACTCACTCCTTCTCTCCCTCACTTCTTCCCCCACTCACTCTGTCCCTCCCTCACCTCGTCACTCACTCCCTCCTTCACTCATTCCCTCACTCACTCCCTCCCTCACTCATTCTATCCCTCCTCACCCCGTCACTCCCTCCCTCCCTCAGTCACTCATGCCTGCCCTCCCTCACTCCGTCCCTCCCTCAATCCCGCCCTCCCTCACCCCATCCTTCACTCACTCTGTCCCTCCCTCACCACGTCCCTCCCTCACCCTGTCCCTCCCTCACTCTGTCCCTCACTCACTCACTCCCTCCCTCACCCTGTCCCTCCCTCACCACGTCCCTCCCTCACCCCGTCCCTCACCCCATCCCTCCCTCACCCTGTCCCTCCCTCACTCACTCACTCCCTCTCCCTGTCCCTCCCTCACCCCGTCACTCACTCCCTCCCTCACCCCATCCCTCCCTCACCCTGTCCCTCCCTCACTCTGTCCCTCACTCACTCACTCCCTCCCTCACCCTGTCCATCCCTCACCCCGTCACTCACTCCCTCCCTCACCCCATCCCTCCCTCACCCTGTCCCTCCCTCACTCTGTCCCTCACTCACTCACTCCCTCCCTCACCCTGTCCATCCCTCACCCCGTCACTCACTCCCTCCTTCACCCCATCCCTCCCTCACCCTGTCCCTCCCTCACTCTGTCCCTCACTCACTCACTCTCTCTCCCTGTCCCTCCTTCACCCCGTCACTCACTCCCTCCTTCACCCCATCCCTCCCTCTCCCTGTCCCTCCCTCACCCCATCCCTCACTCACCCTGTCCCTCCCTCACTCTGTCCCTCACTCACTCACTCCCTCTCCCTGTCCCTCCCTCACCCCGTCACTCACTCCCTCCTTCACCCCGTCCCTCCCTCACCCTGTCCCTCCCTCACTCTGTCCCTCACTCACTCACTCCCTCTCCCTGTCCCTCCCTCACCCCATCCCTCACTCACCCTGTCCCTCCCTCACTCTGTCCCTCACTCACTCACTCCCTCTCCCTGTCCCTCCCTCACCCCGTCACTCACTCCCTCCTTCACCCCGTCCCTCCCTCACCCTGTCCCTCCCTCACTCTGTCCCTCACTCACTCACTCCCTCACCCTGTCCCTCCCTCACCCCGTCACTCACTCCCCCTGTCCCCCACACCCCCTGCCCTCAGTCACTGACTCGCCCTTGGCACTCGATCCCACAGCCTGTGTGCCATGGAGGCTGTAGGAGGAGGATCCGCACTTTCAGGCTGGCAACGCTGTGGGCTGTGGGAAGGTAATATGATTGTGGGAAACCAGCATCACCAGGGGAGGCTGAACGACCCGAATCAACTTCCAGGTCACAGGAACGATGTGTGGAGTAAGTCACACAAGGAGCAGCTGAGGACTCTGTGTCAGTAGAGTCATAGAAATCAGTCCCAGCCTGATCAACCTCTCACTAAACGTCAAACTCTCCAACCCTGGCAACATCCTTGGAAATCTTTTCTGAACCCTTTCAAGTTTAACAATATCCTGCCGATAGGAGTGAGAATTACACGCAATATTCCAACAGTGGCCTCACCAATGTCCTGTACCGCCGCAACATGACCTCCCAGCTCCTACACTTAACACTCTGACCCTCTGACAGTGCGGCGCTCCCTCAGTACTGACCCTCTGACAGTGCGGTGCTCCCTCAGTACTGACCCTCTGACAGTGCGGCACTCCCTCAGTACTGACCCTCCGACAGTACGGCACTCCCTCAGTACTGACCCTCCGACGGTGCGGCGCTCCCTCAGTACTGACCCTCCGACAGTGCGACACTCCCTCAGTACTGACCCTCTGACAGTGCGGCACTCCCTCAGTACTGACCCTCCGACAGTACGGCACTCCCTCAGTACTGACCCTCCGACAGTGCGGCACTCCCTCAGTACTGACCCTCTGACAGTGCGGCACTCCCTCAGTACTGACCCTCCGACAGTACGGCACTCCCTCAGTACTGACCCTCCGACGGTGCGGCGCTCCCTCAGTACTGACCCTCCGACAGTGCGGCACTCCCTCAGTACTGACCCTCTGACAGTGCTGACGTGGGGGACGTGGTTGGGGTAAGGTGGGGACACGGTGTGGGGAGAATGGGGACACGGTTGGGCGGAGGTGTGGGGAGAAGGGGGACATGGTTGTGGGGAGGTGTGGGGAGATGGGGATATGGTTGGAGTGAGGTGTGGGGAGATGGGGATATAGTTGGGGGAAGTGTGGGGAGATGGGGGATATGGTTGGAGGGAGGTGTGGGAAATGGGGGACACAGTTAGAGGGAGGTGTGGGGGGATGGGTGACATGGTTCTGGGGAGGTGTGGGGAGATGGGGGACATGGTTGGAGGGAGGTGTGGGGAGATGGGGGATACTGTTGTGGGGAGGTGTGGGGAGATGGGGGATATGGTGGGGATAGGTGTGGGGAGATGGGGGACATGGTTGGAGGGAGGTGTGGGGAGATGGGGGATATCACTGGAGGGAGTTGTGGGGAGATGGGGGATATGGTTGGAGGGAGGTGTGGGGAGATGGGGGACATGGTTGGGGAGCGAGGTGTGGGGAGATTGGGTATACGTTTGGGGTGAGGTGTGGGGAGATGGGGGACATGGTTGGATGGAGGTGCGGGGTAATGGGGGACACAGTTGGAGGGAGGTGTTGGGAGATGTGGGATATGGTTGGGGTGAAGTGTGGGGATATGTGGGATATGGTTGGGGGGAGGTGTGGGGAGATGGGGGATATAGTTGGGAGGAGGTGTGGGGAGATGTGGGACGATGTGGGACACGGTTGGAGGGAGGTGTGGGGGGATGGGTGATATGGTTGTGGGGAGGTATGGGGAGATGGGGGATATAGTTGGGTGGAGGTGTGGGGAGATGGGGGACACAGTTGGGGGGAGGTGTGGGGATATGGGGGACACGGTTGGGGGGAGGTGTGAGGAGATGGGGGACACGGTTGGGGGGAGGTGTGAGGAGATGGGGGATATGGTTGGAGGGAGGTGTGGGAAATGGGGGACACAGTTAGAGGGAGGTGTGGGGGGATGGGTGACATGGTTCTGGGGAGGTGTGGGGAGATGGGGGACATGGTTGGGGGGAGGTGTGGGGAGATGGGGGACACGGTTGGAGGGAGACGTGGGGAGATTGGGGATACGTTTGGGGTGAGGTGTGGGGAGATGGGGGACATGGTTGGATGGAGGTGCGGGGTGATGGGGGACACAGTTGGAGGGAGGTATTGGGAGATGTGGGATATGGTTGGGGCGAAGTGTGGGGAGATCGGGGACATGGTTGGATGGAGGTGAGGGGAGATGGGGACATGGTTGGAGGGAGGTGTGGGGAGATGGGGGACATGGTTGGAGGGAGGTGTGGGGAGATGGGGGATATGGTTGGGGAGCGAGGTGTGGGGAGATTGGGTATACGTTTGGGGTGAGGTGTGGGGAGATGGGGGACATCGTTGGATGGAGGTGCGGGGTGATGGGGGACACAGTTGGAGGGAGGTGTGGGGAGATGGGGGACATGGTTGGAGGGAGGTGTGGGGAGATGGGGGACATGGTTGGAGGGAGGTGTGGGGAGATGGGGTGCACAGTTCGTGGGAGGTGTGGGGAGATGGGGGACAGGGTTGGAGGGAGGTGTGGGGAGATGGGGTGCACAGTTGGTGGGAGGTGTGGGGAGATGGGGGACAGGGTTGGAGGGAGGTGTGGGGAGATGGGGGACATGGTTGGGGGGAGGTGTGGGGAGATGGGGTGCACAGTTGGGGGGTGGTGTGGGGAGATGGGGGACAGGGTTGGAGGGAGCTGTGGGGAGATGGGGGACACAATTGGAGTGAGGTGTGGGGTAATATGGGATATAGTTGGGTGGAGGTGTGGGGAGATGGGGGATATAGTTGGAGGGAGGTGTGGGGAGATGGGGGACACGGTTGGAGGGAGATGTGGGGAATGTGGGACACGGTTGGAGGGAGATGTGGGGAGATGGGGGACATGGTTGGAGGGAGATGTGGGGAGATGGGGGACACGGTTGGAGGGAGATGTGGGGAGATGGGGGACACAGTTGGACGGAGGTGTGGGGAGATGGGGGACACGGTTGGAGGGAGCTGTGGGGAGATGGGGGACACGGTTGGAGGGAGATGTGGGGAGATGGGGGACACAGTTGGACGGAGGTGTGGGGAGATGGGGGACAGGGTTGGAGGGAGCTGTGGGGAGATGGGGGACACAATTGGAGTGAGGTGTGGGGTAATATGGGATATAGTTGGGTGGAGGTGTGGGGAGATGGGGGATATAGTTGGAGGGAGGTGTGGGGAGATGGGGGACATGGTTGGAGGGAGGTGTGGGGAGGTGGGGGACAAGGTTGGACGGAGGTGTGGGGAGATGGGGGATATAGTTGGAGGGAGGTGTGGGGAGATTGGGTATACGTTTGGGGTGAGGTGTGGGGTGATGGGGGACACAGTTGGAGGGAGGTATTGGGAGATGTGGGATATGGTTGGGGCGAAGTGTGGGGAGATCGGGGACATGGTTGGAGGGAGGTGTGGGGTGATGGGGGACGTGGTTGGGGTGAGGTGTGGGGAGATGGGGGACGTGGTTGGGGTGAGGTGTGGGGAGATGGGGGATATGGTGTGGGGGGAGGTGTGGGGAGATCGGGGACATGGTTGGGGAGCGAGGTGTGGGGTGATGGGGGACACAGTTGGAGTGAGGTGTGGGGTAATGTGGGATATAGTTGGGTGGAGGTGTGGGGAGATGGGTGATATGATTGGAGGGAGGTGAGGGGAGATGGGGGATATGGTTGGAGGGAGGTGTGGGGAGATGGGGGATATGGTTGGAGGGAGGTGTGGGGAGATGGGGGACACGGTTGGGGGGAGGTGTGGGGAGATGGGGGACATGGTTGGAGGGAGATGTGGGGAGATGGGGGATATGGTTGGAGGGAGGTGTGGGGAGATGGGGGACATGGTTGGGGAGCGAGGTGTGGGGAGATTGGGTATACGTTTGGGGTGAGGTGTGGGGAGATGGGGGACATGGTTGGATGGAGGTGCGGGGTGATGGGGGACACAGTTGGAGGGAGGTATTGGGAGATGTGGGATATGGTTGGGGCGAAGTGTGGGGAGATCGGGGACATGGTTGGATGGAGGTGCGGGGTGATGGGGGACATAGTTGGAGGGAGATGTTGGGAGATGTGGGATATGGTTGGGGTGAAGTGTGGGGATATGTGGGATATGGTTGGGGGGAGGTGTGGGGAGATGGGGGAACGTGGTTGGGGTGAGGTGTGGGGAGATGGGGGATATGGTGTGGGGCGCGAGGTGTGGGAGATGGGGGATATAGTTGGAGGGAGGTGTGGGGAGATGGGGGACATGGTTGGGGAGCGAGGTGTGGGGAGATTGGGTATACGTTTGGGGTGAGGTGTGGGGAGATGGGGGACATCGTTGGATGGAGGTGCGGGGTGATGGGGGACACAGTTGGAGGGAGGTGTGGGGAGATGGGGGACATGGTTGGAGGGAGGTGCGGGGAGATGGGGTGCACAGTTGGAGGGAGGTATAGGGAGATGTGGGATATGGTTGGGGGGAGGTGTGGGGGGATGGGGGATATGGTTGGGGGGAGGTGTGGGGAGATGGGGGACATGGTTGGGGAGCGAGGTGTGGGGAGATTGGGTATACGTTTGGGGTGAGGTGTGGGGAGATGGGGGACATCGTTGGATGGAGGTGCGGGGTGATGGGGGACACAGTTGGAGGGAGGTGTGGGGAGATGGGGGACATGGTTGGAGGGAGGTGCGGGGAGATGGGGTGCACAGTTGGAGGGAGGTATAGGGAGATGTGGGATATGGTTGGGGGGAGGTGTGGGGGGATGGGGGATATGGTTGGGGGGAGGTGTGGGGAGATCGGGGACATGGTTGGAGGGAGGTATGGGGGGATGGGGGATATGGTTGGGGGGAGGTGTGGGGAGATTGGGGACATGGTTGGAGGGAGGTGTGGGGGGATGGGGGATATGGTTTGGGGGAGGTGTGGGGAGATGGGGGATATGGTGGGGGGCACGAGGTGTGGGGAGAATGGGACACGGTTGGGGTGAGGTGTGGGGGGATGGGTGATATGGTTCGGGGGAGGTGTGGGGAGATGGGGGACATGGTTAGAAGCAGGTGTGGGGTGATGGGGGGAAGTCTACAAAGAGGGCCACCCACGACGACTGAATGTATGGACGGACGAGAGGAGAAGAGAGCGTCGCTCCTGCGGTGAGTCGGGGGAAGGGTTCCTCCCCCACCCTCCGGACTCTGGCGCTCCAGCTGCCGGGTTGAGGGAGCCCCCGGATGGGGATCACCGCGTCAGGCAGCCAGCATGCAGCGTGGAATCTCGGAGCTCCCGCTGCAGTGTTCTGGTGGCCTCACCAGGCCTGGGGAAGGGGGCTCCTCATCCAACTGCTCCAGGGCTCGGCCCCCCTGGAGCCAGGGGGTGGGCGATGGGCACGCCCTCCTCTTCCACCACCTCTCCCCCCTGTCTTCGGGCTTGCTCAGCCGCGGGTTGGTGGTAACTCCAGAATCTGGCACAGAAGTACAGGAAGGACCACTCAGCACCAGGAACACCAGGGTGAAGGATTGTGCTGTCACCTGGGTGACTGTTGCCAGGAGAGGCACAGTCTTCAGTGGGGGAGGGCGTGGACAGACAGAGAGAGATAGAAACACCTTCAGAGAAGGAAGCAGTGGGGGGTGTCTCCCCAGAAGCTCTGACTGCACCACTTTAACTTGCTGCAGGAGCTGTCGCCCATCCTGTCTCCCCTGCGGCAGAGCAAGACTGCAGATTCTTCCCAAAATGTGCAAACTTTCAACCCTTCCCTCACAATCTACATGCCAATCACAGAGAGAGAGAGAGAGAGAGAGAGAGAGATAGTGCCAGTGTCAGTCCCTCCTACTGGAGGTGCCTGACTGGCAGTCTAAGGTTCACAG
This sequence comes from Chiloscyllium punctatum, assembly GCF_047496795.1. Taxonomy (NCBI): domain Eukaryota; kingdom Metazoa; phylum Chordata; class Chondrichthyes; order Orectolobiformes; family Hemiscylliidae; genus Chiloscyllium; species Chiloscyllium punctatum. The sequence continues at coordinate 67,602,770 of NC_092769.1, forward strand.
AATCATACTTATCCAAAAGTCTTTCAAATGTTGCTATGTGTACCCGCATCGACCACTTCCTTGGGCAGTTTGTTCCACACCCTCTGTGTGAAAAAGTTGCCCCTCAGGTCTCCTTTAAATCTCCCCCCCCCCCCCCCCCCCACCCCACCCTTAAACCTCTGCTGGACCAGAGAGTCGGACAGCGTGGAAACAGACCCTGTGACGTTGCAACTCTTTTGTCGTGTTGTAGAACCAGGCTACTGGGCCCGTCGTGCTTGCAACTGTGCTGTTCTCCAGGTGCCATTTCCCAGCACGATCCAAATAACTAGCCAATGCCCTCAATCAAACCTGCCCTTCCCCACACTTCCAGGCAGTGTCAGGAGGTGGAGATGTCAACGTTTCGGGACCTTGAAGAGGGGTTCTATACCTGGCCTTGCTGTGCTCTTCAAGCCTCCTCCTTGTCTACCTTGGATTCCGGCATCTGCAGGTTTTCCTGCTTTCCCCACATTTCCAGGTAGGGCATTCCGCACCCTAACCACTCTCGGTGGGGAAAAGCCCTTGCTTTCTTTGAAGATCATTTTAAATCTATGCCCCTCTTTTGTTCTCAATCCCTTTTATGAGCAGGAACAGCTTCACCCTATCTTGATCATCAAAGCTACTCATTCCTGGAACCAGGAACAGTCAATCCTGGCACCTTTCCCTGCCACCGCAGGAAGTGCGAAACCTGCGCCCACACCACTCCCCTTACCCCTGTCCAAGGCCCCAAAGGGAATCCTTCCACACCCATCAGAAATTTACCTGCACCTCTCCCAACGTCACCTACTGCATCCGTTGCGGTCTCCTCTACATCGGGGAGACAGGACGCCTTCTTGCGGATCGTTTCAGAGAACATCTCTGGGACACCCGGGCCCACCAACCCCACTGCCCCATGGCTGAACGCTTCAACTCCCCCTCCCACTCCGCCAAGGACATGCAGGTCCTGGGCCTCCTCCACCGCCAAACCCTTACCACCCGACGCCTGGAGGAAGAACGCCTCATATTCCGCCGCGGGACCCTGCAACCAAACAGGATCAATGTGGATTTCAACAGCTTCCTCATTTTCCTTCCCCCCCCCCCCCAACATTATCCCAGTCCCAAGCCTCCAACTCTTCCAGCTTCCTTCCCCCCAACCCCTCTCCCCTCTCCCATTTATCTCTCAGCCCCGGCCCACAAGCCTCATTCCTGAAGAAGGGCTTATGCCCGGAACATTGATTCTCCTGCTCCCTGGATGCTGCCTGACCTGCTGGGCTTTTCCAGCAACACACTCTCTGATCTCCAGCAGTCCTCACTTTCTCCACAGTCACTTTAAAATCCTTATACTCTGATGATTGAGCTCTCTGCTCAGGGAAATGTGACCTTCTGAGTCTGACAGAGCCACTCAGAATTTTATACAGCTCTATTAAATCTCGCTAAGTTTCCCGTTCTTAAGAGAAATCACCTCAGCCCGTCCAACCTACCCTCAAAGGTAAAATTCTCCAGTCCTGGCAATATCTACTCTGTACCCTCTCAGTTCCTGAGCAAAGAGACCTTGGGGTGCATAGTTCCTTGAAAGTGGAGCCACAAATAGACAACATGGTGAAGAAGGTGTTTGGTACACTTGGTCTGTGCTTTGAATATAGTTGCGATGTCATGTTGCAGCTGTACAGGATATTGGATAGGCCACTTTTGGGAAAACTGCATTCAATTCTGGTCTCCCTGTTATAGAAAAGATGTCGTTAAACTTGAGAGGGTGCAGAAAAGATTTACAAGGATGTTGCCAGGGTTGGAGGGTTTGAGCTATAGGGAGAGGCTGAACAGGCTGGGGCTGTTTTCCCTGGAGCGTCGGAGGCTGAGGGGTGATCTTATGGAGTTTTATAAAACCATGAGGGGCATGGATCGGGTGAATAGCCAAGGTCTTTTTCTCAAGGTAGAGAGGTCCAAAGCTACAGGGCATAGGCTTAAGTTGAGAGAGGAATGAGGCACCTGAGGGGCAACTTTTTCACACAGAGGGTGGTACGTGTATAGAATGAGCTGCCAGGGGATGTGGTGGAGGCTGGTACAATGACAACATTTAAAAGGCATCTGTATGGGTATATGAATAGGAAGGGTTTGGAGGATATGGGCCGGGTAGATATCTAGGATATCCGGTTGGCATGGACCAAGGGGTCTTGTTTCCGTGATGGACAACTCTAGGCGTCAACTTCATGACTGTGGGTCTGGGGTCCCATGTAGGCCAGACCAGGTAAGGACAACAGTTTCCTTCCCTAAAGAGCATTAGGGAATCAGTTTGGAATCCTCCCCCCCCCCAGTTTAGTGATCATCATTCATCTCAGATTTTTATTGAATTCAAATTCCATCATGTACCAGGACAGGATTTGAACCCAGGTCTCTGGATTAATAGTCCAGTGATAATACTACAAAGCCACCAATTTGTAAAGATCCTTCTGATGTCTGCCTTTTAGCAGTTAGTGAGAGCAGCAGAGATTCTTCGTAGATCGTGTAGGATCTGGCCACATTGGTGTGGAGGGTGGAGTACCCAGTTATTTGCCCTCCTCTGTGGTTATATCCACCCTTGGTGCCCTACTGGCACGACAGAGGACTTTTGAGACTGATTTTGGGGTGTATCATTGCCGTGGAGTAGGTTATTCTGATTGGATAAGTTTCTGTTCCACTTCTGTGCATTTGAAATTGACTGTCATATCTTTTGTTACAAAGCCCCACTAGCTTAACTTAGTGTTTTAAAACAGTAGAAAGAATATTGGAGTTACTGCCTTCAGGAATAATAACTTGTAGGCTACAACATGTACGTGCAATGCATGTTGCTAGAGCATCACAGACTCCCTGAGAAAACTAACACGCAATCTAGGAGAGTTTTCTATATTTACAAAAGGATATAACCAGGGCGGCACCGTGGCTCAGTGGGTTAGCACTGCTGCCTCCCAGCGCCAGAGATCTGAGTTCGATCCCATAGTGTCCAGGGATGTGCAGGTTAGGGTGGATTGGCCATGCTAAATTGTCCCATAGTGCCCAGGGATGTGCAGGTTAGGGTGGATTGGCCGTGCTAAATTGTCCCATAGTGCCCAGGGATGTGCAGGTTAGGGTGGATTGGCCGTGCTAAATTGTCCCATAGTGTCCAGGGATGTGCAGGTTAGGGTGGATTGGCCGTGCTAAATTGCCCCATAGTGCCCAGGGATGTGCAGGTTAGGGTGGATTGGCCGTGCTAAATTGTCCCATAGTGTCCAGGGATGTGCAGGTTAGGGTGGATTGGCCGTGCTAAATTGCCCCATAGTGCCCAGGGATGTGCAGGTTAGGGTGGATTGGCCGTGCTAAATTGTCCCATAGTGTCCAGGGATGTGCAGGTTAGGGTGGATTGGCCGTGCTAAATTGTCCCATAGTGCCCAGGGATGTGCAGGTTAGGGTGGATTGGCCATGCTAAATTGTCCCATAGTGCCCAGGGATGTGCAGGTTAGGGTGGATTGGCCGTGCTAAATTGTCCCATAGTGCCCAGGGATGTGCAGGTTAGGGTAGATTGGCCGTGCTAAATTGTCCCATAGTGCCAAGGGATGTGCAGGTTAGGATAGATTGGCTGTGCTAAATTGCCCCATAGTGCCCAGGGATGTGCAGGTTAGGGTGGATTGGCCGTGCTAAATTGTCCCATAGTGCCCAGGGATGTGCAGGTTAGGGTGGATTGGCCGTGCTAAATTGCCCCACAGTGCCCAGGGATGTGCAGGTTAGGGTGGATTGGCCGTGCTAAATTGTCCCATAGTGCCCAGGGATGCGCAGGTTAGGGTGGATTGGCCGGTGCTAAATTGATTCATAGTGCCCAGAGATGTGCAGGTTAGGGTGGATTGGCCGTGCTAAATTGCCCCATAGTGCCCAGGGATGTGCAGGTTAGGATAGATTGGCCGTGCTAAATTGTCCCATAGTGTCCAAGGATGTGCAGGTTAGGGTGGATTGGCCGTGCTAAATTGTCCCATAGTGCCCAGGGATGTGCAGGTTAGGGTGGATTGGCCGTGCTAAATTGCCCCATAGTGCCCAGGGATGTGCAGGTTAGGGTGGATTGGCCGTGCTAAATTGTCCCATAGTGTCCAGGGATGTGCAGGTTAGGGTGGATTGGCCGTGCTAAATTGCCCCATAGTGCCCAGGGATGTGCAGGTTAGGGTGGATTGGCCGTGCTAAATTGTCCCATAGTGTCCAGGGATGTGCAGGTTAGGGTGGATTGGCCGTGCTAAATTGTCCCATAGTGTCCAGGGACGTGCAGGTTAGGGTGGATTGGCCGTACTAAATTGCCCCATAGTGCCCAGGGATGTGCAGGTTAGGGTGGATTGGCCGTACTAAATTGTCCCATAGTGCCCAGGGATGTGCAGGTTAGGGTGGACTGCCCCTGCTAAATTGCCTATAGTGTTAGGTGCATTAGTCAGGGGTAAATGTGGGGAGATGGGTCTGGGTGGGTTACTCTTCAAAGGGTCGATGTGGACTTGATGGGCCAAAGGTCCTGTTTCCACACTGTAGGGAATCTAATCTAAGAAGAGTAGGCCATTCAGCCCTTTGGACCTGCTACGGGGTAGTGACAGCAAGTGGTCAAACTGTATGGAGTCCTCCTGCACTGATTTGCTGCAGAAAAACTGTGATGTTTGTCTTCTTAACTTTGTTTCTTGTTTTTTCTGATCTATGGTCATATTGTGTGCAGCTAACGTTAACACTTCTTTCTTAATTTCTCTATTCTTTAACTAAGGATTGCACCTTTGTACCTAAAATTGCACTATAAGTCGCAACTGGTAAACTTTTCACTGTTTGCAATTCGCACGTTTGAGAAACGTGGAGAAGTACCGGGAGCAGGACAACTGTGTCAGAATTTTCTTAATTAGGTTCAAATTAATTAGGTACAGAATTAGCTTTAGTGGACTAATACTTGGACTAAGTGGATTGCTTTATGAGGACAGGCTAGAGCTGCATAATCTGGGGTTTACAAGAGGAAGAGGTGACTGAATTGAACCATAGAAGATCCAGGGGGGGAATGGACTACCTGGATGTCATAGTCACAGAGTTGACAGCACAGAAACAGATCCATCAGTCTAACTCATTCTAAATTGATCTATTTCTGTTTGCCAGCATTTGGCCTCTATCCCTCTAAATTTTTCCTATTCAAATGCCTTTGAAATGTTGCAATAAAACCAGCCTCCACCACTTCCTCTGGCAGCTTATTCCACACACACACACACACACACACACCAGCCTCTGCATGAGAAAGTTGCCCTATGGATCCCTTTTAACTCTTTCCCCTCCCATCTTAAACCTATGCCCTCTCGTTAAGGATATCTGGTTAGATTAGATTGCTTACAGTGTGGAAACAGGCCCTTCGGCCCAACAAGTTCACACTGACCCGCCGAAGCGCAACCCACCCAAACCCATTCCCCTACACCTAACGCTACGTGCAATTCACCTAATCTGCACATCTTTGGACTGTGGGAGGAAACCGGAGCACCCGGAGGAAACCCACGCAGACACAGGGGGGAGAATCTAACCAGAATTGAACCCAGGTCTCTGGTGCTGTGAGGCAGCAGTGCTAACCACTGAGCCACCGTGGACAGTTGGACCAAAGAGTCTATTTCTGTGATGTACAACTCTATGTTTCTTTGAGATAGATTTC